>NW_009232056.1:0-32876 GCF_000690835.1 Fulmarus glacialis
GGTCGGCGTCCTCGGGTGCCGTGCGGCGCCGCCTTCCGCCCGGCGAGCCGGCAGCCCTGCAAGTGCGACACGTGGAGACGGAACAAATGAGACTTCTGGGGACCTTGCAGCAGCCTGGTTTGCAGTCAGAAACCTCTCCAAGTCAAAAACTGCTAACTGAATGTAACGGGCCTTCTGCCTTTGCCTGGGAAGACGCAAGAAAAAATGCGGGGCTGCTGCACACGGGCCGTGTCCCCCGTACACGGCGTTCTCAACCGCTCAGTGAACTCGGGGGTGATTTCAAGTGTCCCTCGGGAAGCACGCGGCTATAGAGTTACCTAGAGACTGTTCATGAATGTCAAACCTGATCTGGCTTCAATATCCAGTTTTGAAATACTTTTACTCTCAAGAAATGTAAGTAATACTACTGAATATTTGATTTAATAAAAGCCAAATGTAGCTCTTCTTTAACCGCCTACTTCTGAATGTGACTGTCATCTGAATGCTGTTCTATTTTGTCCACTTAGCATCAGTGTTTTTTATGTATAGTGAGCTCTTCCTAAATAACGGATGAGAGAATTAACTCAGGAATAGAAGGGAGTTGCTCAACAGGACAGCTATGTTTAAAGGCTCTGTTCATGCATTCACCATTTCCAGAAGACATTTATTTTTAGAAAAGATTTTTTTAATCACATAGTATTCTAAACTGGTGCTTTAAATTTCATTTTAAAAACACTTCTGAAATTTTATACTGCTAGAAATGGATTTCTTGCAAAGAAGCATCTTTGAAAAAAATAGCATGTACCTAAGGTGGTTACAATAATGTTGACATACAAATGAACACTTTCTTAGTTTCTTAGCATCTTTAACATTCCTTTAATACATGTTTTTATGTAATCTAGTAACATGCAGTTCAACATTAGCTAAAGTAAAGGCTGTTCCAGTTAATCCTGTTCCCTATAGATCTCCAGAATCCAGAGAGAAAGTCAGTAAGCAGATCCAGTGCAGTCCCGGACCCGGGGCTGGAATGCCCGCTTCTGAGCTCTGAAGCCATGGGGGTCACTACCACGGCTTTTGGTAGGAAGATGGGAAGGCAGACGGGGGCTCTTGTTAGCGTGGGTACGCGCAAGATGGAAAGGACACACCCCGAGTGTCAGAAACGAGCAGTTTATTGGAAAGCCCTGAGGAAATGATGAGATTCCATCTACTATGGAATGAATGCTCACACTAATTCGTTTTATTTAGTCACCTAAGAGCAAAATTACATTTTAAACTAATAAACTTAATTTTTAAAGAGTAAATAGCAGTAAAAAGATACTAAGATTTATGCATTACATGTCTTCATTTTGCAGAAGAGCACACAGCAAACCGAAGTTATGCTCTGCTAATCCTCAAGGTGGCTATCTATGCACAGCAGCTGCATTTTCCTCCATTTGTAGAGCTGCCTTTTATGCTACTACAAAATGCATTAGCATGTCTGCTATAAATCCTGGTATCCCAAATTTCATGATGTTTACATTTTGGGTATAAATAAATTACATGTGGAACGTGACTATAAGTATTAGCCTAAATACACCATAATTATAATTGGGAAGAAAAGAGCACAGACGCATTATATGAATAAAGTATGAAAATACTAGGTAGGAATTACTACATGTGGTACACCTAATAACTCAAAAACAAACATTTAAAAATATTTCTCTAGTCCATGCAATTATGTACTTAACCCTCTATGATTTCAGCAAAAAAAAACAACATAGACCGTTCAGAAAGTCTGTCATTCTATAGACAGAATAGTGCTTGTGAAATTTAACCCAAGTTAATATCCTATCGACCCACTGGGCTTGCATTACAGCTCTGTGTCACTGACAGACCACAGATGAAAGGCAGGCCAAGCCTGTTGTTTACTCTAAAGCTCCTTCATACTCCTTTAGAAGTATAAAGGAGTTGTAAAGTGGTAACAGGGCTTTGGCAGTGTAAAATGGGCCTGTTACATTTCTTTCATGTTGAAAACCCTGTCAGTAACACCGGCACGAGATGCTTGCCATTAAACAGTGAATTATTTCTTTAAACCACGCTCTTGATAAAAGAGACATGTTTTGTAATAATGAAGTATGGTAAACAAATTCCACTTTCAAATGACACAACACTATACAATTAAACTTCATATAAATAGCATAGAACAGAATTTTGTGCTATGCCAGGAGTATGGTATTCATTTATCGCAGCATCACCCCAAAAGTGCAGAATATTCATGTAGAACAGCTGAATTTTTCTGCTACTTCAGACAGGGAAATGGTAGGTATTTATCCACTGCATTAAAAAAAGAGAGGAAAGGTTCTCATGGAAGTATCAAAGACAACATTACAGCACTTTCTAAATATTAGTTATGTGATAAAAGGGGACTTGGATAAATATGTTAGGTATTCCTGCCTCCTCTTGTTTTTTTCCATTGTCTACAGTTCTAATGAATGATTTGGTAAAATAAATAAGGTTGGGTTACATAGTTTGGGGCCTGAGAGGGAAAAGCAGCGCAGACTCTATGAGGTTGCCTGAAGCTGTATTTCTTAGGACAGAAGCTGAAGAGTATTTTGTAACAGGGATATTACAGCCACATTCTTTAACAAGAATAAGACCTTGCTGTGCCTATAATAGAATGCCAATAAAATCTGGCAGTAAACTGCAATTTGTATATAACATTGGTTTATCTCACAATTTTTGAAGCTGATACCAGCTTTGTATATTCTATGGTTAAATATTGTGTCTGTCTGGGTTTATGTATTCTATCTGTTTGGGAGAATGTGAACTGTCCAAATCGGGGTATAAATCAAGGCAGGATGTTTTACACTATCGCAGCAGTCCCTTCTGGTTCTTTAACTATCAAAAGCACAAACGTGGTCGTTCAATACAGGCATCCTTAACATGGCATCGCAAGGTTAGCTCATCTGGTGGCTGGTTACCAAGTTTTAGACATAAACTTTCAGGTTAGTCTTCCCAAAATGAGTCTTTTCACCTTAAATCAGTATGGAGGACCTAACTCCTATGACAACCACTTTTACGCACTGCAGTGTTATGGTTTTAACCTTGCCATGCTCCTATGTTATTGCAGAGCACTCTTTTTCCATATCCCTTGGTAGATGCATTTTAACACTGTGCTCTTTATGGCAGACAAAGTCAGTGCTTTCACAGAATACAAACTCTGAGTGAGCCAGTGCATGAGGATCCCTTTTCCATTACTGACCATAACAGAACATGCTTTTCCATTAAAATTTACCACAGTTTTATGAATAGTCAGATAAATTGACGGTGTAAGTGCGCTTGCCCATCTCTCAGAATGGTATGCTGCCGTTGTGAAAATTCACCTTTTCCACTGCTTAGCCCTTTACACAGTATTTGACTGTTGGAAATGGAACTGAGAATATAAAAAGAAAGGTACTAGTTATGCATCCTGCTAGCAACCACCACTGTAGACTGTAGCCCACTGCTGACGGAGCCGATGGCAGCCACTGCCACCGGCACCTACTGCACCGATGGCGCCCACTGCGCCACCAGCACCCACGGCCAATGGCGGCGATGGCGCCCCCTGCCAACAGTACCCACTGCCGACAGCACCCACCGCCACCACACCAGCGCCCACTGCCGATGGTGTTGACGGCGCCCACTGCTGACGGCGCAGACGGCACGCACTGCCGAGGCGCCAACGGCACCCACTGCCGACGGAGCCAATGATGCCAAGGGCGCCAACAGTGCCCACTGCTGACGGTGCCCGCTGCGCCGACAGAAGCCAACAGTGCCCACTGCCAATGGCACCGATGTCTCCCACTGCTAATCAAATAGCCATTTAGGAAAGTACATTGCTGCCAGACTAACAACACTGGGTCCCAGTGAAGGGCCAGGGACTGTCTGGACCAAACGCGAGCTCGTGGGCGCGAGCTCGTAGGAGCAGG
Organism: Fulmarus glacialis; assembly: GCF_000690835.1. Lineage (NCBI taxonomy): Eukaryota > Metazoa > Chordata > Aves > Procellariiformes > Procellariidae > Fulmarus > Fulmarus glacialis. Next base: position 3,927 of record NW_009232056.1, read on the forward strand.
ATGAGGAGAAGCAGCCTGCTAAACCTGCTGTGGATGTCACGGCTCCTGGGCACGAGGAACCTGTTCAGGAACTGGCTGTGACCATAACAGCTGGCTCTACTGAGGCAGGTAGAACTCTTGCAGAACACCCTTGATTTGTAAATTACTTCATCTCAGTCAGACATGCTCATAATAACAGATTTCACTTTTTTTTAATCATCCAGGTTAATTTGAGTAGAACTTACTTATTCTGAAATAATTGAAAGTAGAAGTCATACTTAACATACTGAAAAATACACTTTCCTCTTTTCTTTTAGCTTTATCAAGAGCAGGACAATAGCACAAAGCATCACAAAATAATACATTGCTTTTTGGCAACACATAAATTAGCAGATTCAGAATTCAAAGTTTAGATACATCTGTGAACTGTCAGCGTGAGTGAAATGCATTGAAATCCCCCTTGGTTTTTGCTCACAATTGTAACCAAACCCATAAATCTCACTTTAAAGAAATGAGACTTGCGCCAGAAACCCATGCCTTGTCTACACTTAAAAGGGTTGGCTGGTATAGCTACACCTTAGAGCTGTATTGGCAAGCACAGATTTCTTTTCTGATGTAACTTAAATCACTTTCCGCATGGAACATGCTAAACTGGCTAAGGGACTCTGCCAATATAACGGCATCTACGCTAGGGCTTTTGCCAGTATGGCTGTAGCTGCATGGGAGCGATTTTTCATCATTCTGACAGCTATTTTGGCAAAACTTCTACATTTAGACTGAGTCCAAGTTAAAGTTGGCATTGTTTTATGTTGCAAATAAAGCAGAAGAGAAGCATTACCAGTTTATGGCCCTGGTTTTACATTACTTAAAATTGTTTGTTCTAAAGGAATGCGTGGGGCAGGATCCTTTGGATGTTTGCCTCCCACATTTGTGCTGCATTAAAATCACTTGATTTTTCAGTGAGTGAGCTTTGGCAATGGGGAAGCTTTGGCAATGGGGAAACTTACATTACTAAAAAAAGATAGCATCCATATTATTTACCCCAGAAATAGCTATCCTGATGCTTTAAAGCAAATTTTCAAAGTGACGTGAAGTGCAAAAGGAAGCATCTGGGCTAAAGGGCATGTGGATTAATGCGTCATTCTTCTTCACTTGGTCTTGAGTTCAACAAAGAATTTAAGCACAGGATTAATTTTAGGCACACGCATAAGCCCATTTCAAGTTTAGTAGTCATGTCAGTTATGATAATGCTCCTTTTTGAACTTTAATTAAGCAGATACTTGAAATTAATCATATGTTTAAGCACTGTGCGGAATCGCAATTTCTGTCAGAAGTGCAAGTTTACGTAGAGTGAGGCTATTTGTTGTAGTACCATCTGCATTTTCTTTTCTGAACTGGATGTTAAGTCTGTATTTTAAAGACGTCCCAAGGGGCATATTTTTCCACATAAATACATTTACGTATTTGGCTCTTTTTTCCTAATCTCTCTTTTGCCAAGTGTGTTTTTCTGGTTTCAGAAATGCATGCAGAGAAGTTTTCATTGGTTTTGTAATTGCATTTACCATTGTTGAACTCTTTCCTCTGCCAGACTTTGTGTTTGCACCTGTAATCCTGACACTCGGGCTTGCAAACCTGCCCTTGCTGCTGGAGCTGCGCTGCGGATGACAGGCCGAGCCTTGCCCGCAAACAGCACAAGGGCTGTTCGAGGCAGATAGGAAATGTCATGCGTAATCAGCCAGCACTAAGCCAGCGAGCCAATTGGACGAGGAAGTGTGATTTAATCAAGGCTTCTTCCTTCCTTTTTACAAAACACAGAATGTGCCTGTTCGAAGGAAACACAGACATGTTTTTCGGCGTTTTGAAAATGTGAAGCAGGCTTTTCATGACTTCGTACAGATTACACATGCACCACAACTAAAAGCTCTTCAGCACTTTCCAGGTGAGTATTCTGTGCACTTCAGGTTCTAGTGTTACTCACAACTCAGTGAAGCAGTTGGAGTGGCATTTACCCTGAAACGGTACAGGATGAGTGTCTGTTCAAAGTAAAATTGTGTAATTTATTACAGGTTTTTTGTATTGTTTTGGATTTTTTTAATATGTAAAAATAAATAGTAGCTTAGTTAAAAGAGCTTACAATGATTTTTAGCTGTGAAAATGAAACTGTTTATATGAAGTACAGATAGTTTTCAGGCAGATGTATTCAAGGCAGAAGACTTGTATATCATAACGTTCACTTCTGCATTCTTCTATTTACAAGTGTGTTGTGTTTCTCTGGTAAATCATGTTTTAAAGTGGTATTTTTATATATATATACATATTTTATGCACATAAAGTTATACATCTATAAAGATATATATCTTGAATATAAATACAATTTTGCTATAAGGTTATACCAACTCCCAACGAAGAAAAAAGTTGTCATTTAAATTTGTTCGGCCATTTTCAGATTCCTCATTTAGTCTAGTATATTTGAGATTATCTTTACGTTAAAAACAAATATTTGCAAGTTTATGCTCTTGGGATAAACTGTCATGGTTTTCAAAAGACTGAGCAATAGACAATACGTAGGTGGCTACTTTTCATGATCAAAAAGCAGATCTTAAGGAGGACTAGAAGAACAGTGAGAACTTTCACCTCCTAGTCCGAAGTCCAAAAATAAGGGCTTCCATGATGCTTTTGTTAAGGAGAATGATAACATGTATGTACTTGCTTATCCAAGCCAGGCAAAGGAAGGGTTTCTGGTAGAGGAAAGTGGTTTGCATGTCCATTATTTTCAGTGAGAAAAGTAATTGCTTTTCTTTTTATAGCCTCACAGTTTGCCAGAAATAAATAGGTCTGCGAAGGAGTTTCCTCACCTCTGTATCCAGCATTGCATAACTGTGGTAGACAAGTGGAGATGAAATGATATGTAGTAACATCCCTGTCTTAAACCCTGTCATTACTTAACAACCACTGCTTGGGTATTATTTTTACATTTGTAGCAGGGAGACTTGTTTTTTTTTAAAGTAGGTTTTTATGTTATTTGATTTTCACCCGTTGGCTGAGTTGTGAGCAACACTTCTCTCATGTTAACTAACAGAACACAGCACCCTGGCAAAGTTGTTAGGATGCTCTTAGAACTTTTTCAGCGGCTAGTGTAACACAATGATGTAACAGGTAGGGTTTTTTTTAAAAAAAAAACATCCTGGGGAGACATTTATGTGACAGAATCGCCAATCTGGTCTGTGGAGTAGGAGTATATTGTGTTAGGCATTTTACCAGTATGTAGTAAAATAGTAGTCCTAGCAGAACAAGCATACAGATCTACTACAAGCACAGTATATAGGTTAAAAGGACAAGTAAAGGCAGAATGCTTCTGTATAAGAATTAGAAAACTCAGTTCTCCTTCCACCTAGCCTTTGTCAGATTCAGTTGTTTTGTTCTCACAGTACAGAGCCAAGTCCCTGGAGAGAACTTGAAACTGTGAAATATGGCAAAAGTATTATACTATTTTAGATATCACCCCATTTTGCCCTACGGGTTGTGATTAAGAAGAGATGGCAAGTTTTGGAGTCTTGAGAACAGTAAATTCTAGCATTATAAGAGAGCTAGGCTGCTAGTTATACTAATTATCTACAAGATTTTAGTTCATCTGAACTCATACTTGCAAGCTTGAGGGCAAAATACAAGGAGAAAAAATCTGCCCCCACCAAAGTTTATGACAAAATTCTCATAGATAAGAATGGAGTTCCCCACCTAATCTTATTCAACATAACTTCTTACGGTTTTCATGCTTGATTTTAATCTGCCAAAAAGACACCCAAACACTTTCAGTGGTAATAGTAATAGGAATGGTTCTCCACTGATAGCTAGATAGATATTTCTATTTATTACTTTACTTTTTATGAAACTACAGTTGCCCTCATACACGTTCACAGAGAACAACGAGTAAGTCAATAACAAAGATTACCAGACTGGATCCTCTAAAGGCATGCTACTAAGAAATGTCATATTTTTTGTAATCTTTCAGTGATAGCTTGCAATGGACCAAGACTCACACTGCACAGCAGAAGGGGAGCTGTTGGAAGCTGTAAGCAGGATTACTACATTTTCTACCACAAGTCCAACTGATGAAGAACAAAATGAACCCGAAGCTGAAATTTCATGTGAAGTGAGAAAAGAAAACCCAGAAAAAGATGACTTGCAAGGTTGATGCTATCCTTCTATTTTATTTTTCGTGTAGCTATTTATGCCATTAATCTTTTATATAAAAAACTTTGCTTTATTTGTTGCAGCAGTAGTCCAGATTTGCACTGCTATACTCCACTGAAGATAAGCCTTGATTAAACTCGTAGTAATAACGTAGCAATAGTGAAACAGATGCACATCCTAGTATAAATATACACACACAGAGTTTTCCTTTTAAATCCCTTGTGCCTAAAATGTATTCCAGATTTAATTTACACACCAGGAACCAAAACAGTGATCATCAGATGGCTTGTCTCAGGAGTGCACTTTCTGTACATCACAAAATCTGAACTTCTTGGCAGTGTCAGCAAGGACACCAAGAACTGGATTGAAGCTAATCTCAGGCAGTAGTCTCTCACATGCCTTATGAAGAGGCAGCATTGAACTTTTACTATGCCTAAGATTGCTGTCATCTGTTATTAAATAAAATGTTACATATAATCAAAAATACATATATTTCATCAAGATTTTCAGCCTGCAAAGATGTCATAAACACCACCTCTCGTAGGAAATATATCCTTTGTAGAGATTGAGCCAAACCCCAAAGGCCTTGATAATTGAAACTGTATGGCCAAATGATTAAGAACATGTAAAAGTGGGGCCACTGAAAGAGTACTATGGTGCCTTTACAATTCTATTGCTGCATCAAGCTGTTATCTTCCCATTCATTTGTGTTAGATACATTGCAGACTTGACTTCAGCTGACTGCATTGACAGAGACATTATTGGTAGGAAATTGGGACTGGTGTGCCTACTGAGATACAAATATTCCATTTCTTTTATCCACTTTGCTCGGCTATATGCCACCTGATGAAAACTGTTGTCAGTAGATTTCAAAGACACAGAAATCACCCTTTTGAAAAGCTACATCAAATCCCCCCGTAAGCAAGCTCTTCAACCAGCTGTCCTACATTTTTATATATGCATATGTATATGTGTGTGTGTGTGATGTGACTGTGGGGGGAGAGAGAGAGGAAGGGAAGGAGGTATATAAAAATATTTGTAGCTGAACTGTGGCACCAGTTCAGCTACAAAAGAAAAAGATGATGTGAGAATTCCTCCTTCGGCTGAGCTGGTTATCCACATTTCTCCTTTAAGGTTAGGATGTTCATGTTTTCTCAGCTTTCACCTGTTACTGCACAAACCCAATATTTGAATAGGGCCAGTATTTGAATATATGTCTGAATTTGCAGCTGCATTGTACTATCTCCTCCTTTTAGCAACAAAGAAGCCTGGAGAAACATCTGATTCAGAAGACCGAGTCGGTGTTTCTTAGGGCTACTTCTGGTATGGTGAAGCATACCTCCTGCTCAGACTGTGCCTGAGGTTACAACCTAGACATACAATACTTCTTGTCAGTATTTTTTCTGTAACTTCATATTCTGTGGCCAATTTGGTGTCTCAAAATTTCACACCACAATAGCTTTCCTCAGAGGATCTGGACCTGTCTTTATTAGCAGTGAAATCACTTATTTTATCATTCTTTAGGTCTTGCTGTTACAGCAACAGAAATTCTAGGCTCTCCTTTACAATAAATGCATAAGAGTTTTCCTTCCGAATGCAAAGGTTCTAATCTGAAATACTAAATACATTGTTTTTAGAGTCCCATGCATCCCTAAGTCCCAACTCTTCAATGACCACTAAGGAGCTTCAGGAATATTGGAGGAATGAAAAGCGCCAGTGCAGACAAGCCAAACTCCTTTTTGAAATCCCATCAACCAGAATTGTGGAGCACCACTTATCTAAATATGTGGTAAGCTAAGAAATGAATATGTAAGAAGATCATTAATTTTTATTCGCTCTGCAGGGGTCTGCACAGCACACAGCATGCCTCACTACCTGAAAGCCTTACTGAGGGCCAAGTTTTGCAAGCCGTGATCATACCAAGTAGAACCTGTTCTCACATGCGCATAGCTGGTGGAATCTGCCCCTAAAAAAACCCTCTGACAATCAGTTCACAAAATCTGCAGCAGAGAAAAAGTGATATCAAGTAAATTAGTAGCTTGAGTATCCTTAACACCCAGAGGCTTGCCAACATTAAAGAAATTCACACAAATATAAAAATATCAATATAGTTACACTTCCACTGAGGTAGCCTTCTGCAGTAGCTGCATTGCATTTGTATAACTTCCACATCAGAGATTTATGTTACCACAAGTGCAAAATTCTTTGATGTTGGCAAAGTCTAAGACATCCTCCCGCTAGATCGCTTGGGATTGTTCCCCTTTCCTACCTAGAGCTCCATTAGATGGCATATTTCTGTCATATTTTTAAGGCGAAACATGAGTATGAGGGACAGGAACAACTGAACAGGTTGGATTTTTGTATCTTTACTCACAGTACTGAGACTTGGTTTTTATTTCTGATTCTGCTCCTGGCATTCAGGAGGAAGGATCTAGAGCAAGTCTCTTTCAGCACTCCTGTGAAATTCAGATAGGGATATTTTCCTTGTTTGCAACAACCTCTGAGATCTGTAGATAAAAAATGCTAAGAATCATACTAGTGTTGCTGATACTGGGTGATGCAGCTCGGTAGAAATTGAAGCAGGTAAATGTTCTGGAGACTGTCCTAAGATCTTGTTGCACACTATACATACCTACTTAGATGCTGCCATTCTTGCATACACTCAATAGTATCCAGCTTATTGAATAGTTAAAAATTGTTTTAGTATAACTGTATGAGAACAAGAGTATCATTCAGTGTATGTTAAGTAGTTAAACTTAGTCATAAGTTACACACCTAGGCAAAAAGATTTACATTACAACAAAATTTAGCCAATTTGAAGGATGGTATTTCTTCCCTTTTTCATGCACACTCCACAAACAAAAAAACAAGTACATGTAAATTACTCACTTAACTGCCCTTGATAAAATGATAGCTTAAAAAATTGCTCTTATGATTGTTTTGGATATGCATCAGGCATATATACACTTTTCAGCAGGGAGCAGGACAAAGTATAGGAAAATGTCACAGTGCTTACAAATGAAAAGAGATCAGAAAAGTCAGCTCAAATTTAGAAACCTTTCAAGGAGTGCCTGTAAAGATCGTTTATGAAGATTAAAAGACAGAATTTCTCTTTAAGGAAAAACAAGGAAGATAATCAGACAGACACTAGTGGTAGTACTGGTTTGCACCCTTCAACAGCAGCAACGAAAACAACTGGCATGAGTAGAACTGCTCCAGTTCCTCTATAGTTCAATGGGAACAGGGTGAAGTTGAATGTGAACATGGTCCTCATCCAAAAGCCAGGATGGTCAGCAGTCCATGTCCTTAACTGGTGTACAGTGACACAGTTAAGCTGGCCTCAGTGGAGCTCCACTGCTTTATGCACATTAGGGATTTGGCCCTTCTTCAACATCATTATGCTTGGATCAGGACCAGAAGAGAATCTATTTGTGCAACACATAACATACAATTTTTTTTATTTTGCAGCTATTTTTCTAATACCACATTTATTATAGTCATTTTGAGGATAGTGAAGAGCTGAGGAAGACATACTCTTGAGTACTGTTAATGTGGGACAGCGTTGCTGTTAGCCGTTAGTGAAGAATTTTGGATAGCAAACAGATTTTTGTAGAAATGTCACATTTTTTTGCATTATTTATATGTCAAGTAAGTTTGAAGAAGAGGACAATGATTTAGAGGGGAAAAAAGGCTTTGGAGTTGCTCCATCTTATTTTTGCACACACCAAAAGTTACTGCCAAATACTCCCTCTTCTTTCACAGCATTAATAACACCCCCAAATCCCTAGAAATGTCTGAAACAAACAACATTTTCTGAGTATTACGAGCAATGTAAAATAGATTACATTCAATATTAAGTCTGGGAAATCCATTCAGTTCACTGAAGATGATTGATTGCAGCAGCCATGGCTGTTATAAACAAAGTACAGCTACAGAAATGCTTTGTAAGTGATTTTACGTGCTTCAGTCTGCTGCTAGTTCACCCTTCCCAGCACCTTGCAGAATGGGATCTGTTAATGTATTGTTTATCTACAACTTATTTACATGCTAAGGCCAAGTCTGGTGACAAAAGTCCAAAACAGCAGGAGGCAGGAATTATTAATTTAATGGCTGCAGATTTCAAAGATCAGACCTACACTGAGCATGCACCATAATCTCAGGCAGCAACTAATTTAGCAGCACTGCTATGAGCTATAGGAGTATACAAGATTACACACATAAAATTGGTGCAGGAAGGTTTCGGCTGGTGGAATATACAAGCATAAAGTCTTTTCAAAGCAATAACAGACAAAATCTGGCTGCACTGAGCTTAGAGTGGTCTTTCTCATGCTTATTTTTCTGTTTTATTGTGTTTAGATGTATAAAATCATCATTTTGCAAACAGGGAGTTTTGACAGCAACAAGTCTGTAATTGAACGGCGTTATTCAGATTTTGAGAAACTGCACAGAAATCTGCTGGAGGAGTTTAGTGAAGAAATGGAAGATGTGAGCTTTCCCAAAAAAACTCTAACAGGAAACTTCACGGAAGAAATAATAAATGAGAGAAAATTAGCCTTCAAAGACTACCTGAGAATTCTATATGCTATGAAATATATCCAAAGATCAAAAAAATTTATTGACTTTTTAACAAGGCCGGAGCTTCAGGAAGCATATGGTTGCCTGCGGGGTGGCCAGTACACCAAAGCTTTGGAAATCCTTTTAGAAGTCATTGGTCTGCAGGAAAGGCTGACGAGAGGCAGCCCTGTCTCAATTGTCCCTACTCTCTGTGCTATCGTGGTGTGCCACAAGGACCTGGAAAACCCAGCAAGTGCCTTTGAATACGGAGAAAAAGCTCTATCACGCCTTCATGTGCATACTAGCCACAAATATTATATCCCATTGTTAGAAACAATGATCACTTTGGCATATGAACTTGGCAAGGATTTTCTGTCATTGCAAGAAAAACTGGAGGAATGGAAGGCAAAAAAAGATCCCATACGGGTTTTTACCCTGAAAGAACTTGCAGTTCAGGAGTACGTACAATGAACACAAGAAACAATTTCATTAAAGAACAAAGCTGTCAGGTCCTTTTCCTGAACACAAACTCTTGAAAGAGTAAGAACCAGAAATTACCTGTTTGGCTAACATAACTTCGCATTAGTAGAAAAAAATTAAATTAAATATCTTTCATGCTCAAAAGGGACATTAACATTTATGTTGGAAAATACTATATTTACTCTATAGATGTGAGGAGCACCTAAGCTTATTAAGGTTTTTGGAAAGAAATCTGCAACAAAAAATCATTTATGATTTGCTTATTTTGGACATAGCCTATTTCGTATGAAAAGTCAGAATAGGAAAATACAATGAATAAAGCACTTAAAAATCTGCAGAATCAGAGGCATTGCTTGCTCATGTGGAAACTACTTCCTTTCAAGAAGAGAAATATCTTCTCAGTCGATGTGATCTAAAGGATGCATCTTCAAACACTGAATGTAGTTTTTTACTCCTCCAGATGAACCCTGGTCAAACAACACTTGCCATTTCTGAGAATAATGGGATCAGTCCTGTTCCCACTGAAGTCAGCTGCTGTGGGTGGGAGGACCTGGGCGGAAGGTTTACAGTCAACATTGGTAGGAGCAAAAAATACAAGCAATGATCATTCCATCAGAGATGAGGGAATATGCTTCATTTCCCTTTTGTAGCTGATACAGTTTTATGACTTGCATTGAAGGCACATTCTTGTTTGAGGTGATCTTTAAGTACAGCTCTGACCAGGGTAGAAAATTCATACCACGTGCGCTATATACATAATGGAAAGGAACCACAGAAGGGTGCTGTTGAGGAGAACATCTGGCTAATATAATGCTAGCATTTAATTCTGATTATCAAGCTGTGAGACACATGGTTAACAGACAGTCTGTGTTAAGCATGTGCTTCCCTATTGCCTTTCAGAGGTTTATGTAAATTGGGTGTTGCCTTAGTTTTACAGCCTGGTACACCATGCAAATACCATCTTGGTGGCAGTGCGATATTACAGCTAATTCTTTCAGGGATCCAACCCACATATACAAATACTAAGATTGTCTTGGCCCTGATGCTCCTGTGAAAGCTTCCTAAGAGCTGAAAAAGTCTCTATTGACCTGCTTCTGTAATTTCCCGCAAGTCTATTATCTCTCCCATACACTTATTTTAATAATCTGGTAAATTAAGTCTCATAAATATTGTAATTAACATGTCATGCTAGCATGGGTCATTATTCTCTGCTGAACATAGTCCACTGAGTACTTTCAGGGCTGTACTCCAGGTACAGATACTACATGCACCACAATGACACTGTCTATAAATTAGGAATAACTGTATTAACTTACCTCCCAGACACGTAAAAGAATCAGGTAATTGAAAGTTCACTGAACCTGAAAAACGTTACTGTGCATTGTTACAGGAAGTATGGCTTGGAAAAAATACAGAATATCAGGAATGTCTAGGGTGGAAAGTTAATATTTTAAATAGCTGTTAACAGCTAGGCATTAAACTCAAAATATATGAATTATTTGTTATTTGACAATTTTTTTTTTCCTAGTTATACCAGAAGTAAGAAAATTAAGTAAGAGACTTAAGGACTAATCTTCCCACGACAGACCATATTGCAGGACAGTTAAAATGGATCAAAGGTAACGCCTTCTTAGAGAATCATGTCTGAATCAGTAACAAGGTGGTGAAGAAGAAAGCATGTCTGGGGTCCGCATCACACTTAGGCAACTTGGAGTTGCAGAAAGGGAGCATGGCCATCACACTGCTCTATCTCCACAGCAGTTTGTGGTGAAAAAACAAAAGAACAGGGAAAAATAATTTCCCCCTTTTGCTCCCTCCCCTCATTGTCTGCAGCATCCCAGGCACAACTGCCTTGGATTCTCCTCAGGTTCCTACGGGACTGTACATGAGTAGCTAATTGTGTCTACAGACCCCCACCCGACAGCTGACTACGAGGTAGAGGGTCCATAAAGACATGCTGTCTAGCAAGGACAAGTACCAGGAAAGCGGCACATCAAAGAGATCTTACTTAACCTTTACTTGTGGTAATGCTATAACTTTCCACCTCTGAAAGGTGGAAATCTGAAGAATTAACTGATCCAAAGCTAACCAATTTTTGTTGGCATGGCAGTGCATGTTAGGAATATGAGGAGGTGCTATTTGGCTAAGAGAAAAATTTGCATAATTCAAAAGGCACTAAAATAAACAGTACCAAACACACACACACACTGTTTTGTTGGTATAAGCCAAATTTCTTCCGAGAATGCTTTTCCATATAATGTACTAGCAGAGTCTTGTCAGCAAAATGGTCCTAGAATAAGTCACTTTGTCCCTATCCACCAGAAGGCAGAGATCATTCTCCTTGTATTATGGGGGAAAATGAACTAAATAAATACAGGAAAGGTGTGAAGAAAGAACAATGTGTCTGTTGGATAATTCCCTCACGCTGAACTTCTTTAACAGAGAGCCTTTTCAGTGGGGCATCTGTGGCAACCAGTCAGCCACAACGTCTTCAGAGCTACCCAGGACAAACATATCATCTGCCTCACTCAAAGGGCTGATTTCAATTTGTGCTGCATTGAGACTTCCAGTCAAGCCACTTCACGTATGAATCCGCAGAGCCTACAGCATGTGTCAAAGTGCAGTGTTCATAAAATCAGTCTGGGATTTCATTACTATTAGAATACAACAAAAATAAAATCTCCCCCAATGATTCAACCTTCCCCAAGAAAATCATATATGTATTCCCTCCCTACAGCTGCAGAGCCTGTGACCTGCGGATTTATTAATCTCTTCAGAGATGACATTGAAAATCCTTGGAAAGAGAAAGCTCGTATTGTGATGGCAATGAATGGGGACCCACGGGGCCTGGATTTCACCTGAAGCTCTGCCACAGACTTGGTCTGAACTTTGCACAAGTAACTTAACTCTGTGCCCCTATTTCCTCACCCAGTACTTCCCCAGTAGAGTTTCCTCATTCAGGTTTTCAGTACTCACTGAATAGAAAAGCTGTGAAACTTGACCAAATAAGTTAACTCCAACATTTAACTTACAAATGTGCATTGGGATGGAGGCAATTTTGATTTATACAAGCCTATTTCATTTCTTGAAGGTATCTTCAAATGGAAGAGAACTTAGAGGCAGTAAGTTGCCAAACCTGTATCCTTATTGTTGATTGCATAGTTTCTTACTAATGCAGTCTTATTTTAGAATCAGGCGTTACTTTCCTTATACACTAGAGAAGTTACAAAATTATCTATTTATTGCACTGGGCTGTAGTGAGACCATGCTGGCTCATCAGCTCCATAGGCAATCAGCCAGTTCTGATTTCTTAGCTGTACTCTCAGAGACTGGTTGGACTTGCCAAAAGAATTCTGCTTTCATTTACTCACATTTCAAAAGTCAACTTCCGCATATTCTTTTTCACTTGATTTTTACAGCAAAGTGGGTATTCAGCAGTTACATGTTACTAAACTAAAAGGTAATGGCATTCCAGCTCCCATACTGACCCTACTATCTTCCACTTGGAATGACAGCCTGCAAGGGTTCCCTCTGCCTGTACATGCGACTTTATCTTCCACAGTTAAAATTGTGTAGCCAGGTAGGGCAGATGTCCTGCAGGGAGTCAGGGAAGATTAGTCTCCTTCCCCATTAACATTGCCTGGTGCAGGGATATGGTAGTGGCTGCAGAGCCCCCATTCATTAATTGAATCTGTCCTGGCTTTTTCGTAAGATGTATAAAAATTAAATGGGTGCTCTCCACCTGCCACTGCATCTTGGTTTTCCTCTGAATAATGTTTTAAGAATGGCTCAAAAAGGAAATAGCTAACATTTTCATCCACATCTACCTGCCTTGCTTATCTATTGCCCACCCTTAACTCTTGTTAAGAAACCACTGGAGAAAACAATGACTAAAATACTTATGCACTCTCCCATGGGGTTTGCATGCTGTTCCTTTTGCTCCCACCTCTCCAGGTGCCGGGCAAGCAAAAGTGAATAGCACTGTATCAGTGAAGCTATTTTGGAAGAAGAAAACTCTGGCACTAGCACATATGCAAGAACGGAACATAAGTAAGCAGGTGGTTCCTGCTTCCAGACAGCCATTTTACTTCCACTCTTCATTGCTGTACAATATTTGAGTGACAAAAGCCTGTTTTATAAATAAATCCGTTTCATCCATTTCCTGTCTCCCAAAACAATGTGTGCTTTTTACACAAAATTTCTTCGATTTAATAAAATAAATGGAAATGAGCAGTTGCTGGCATTTGTCCTGTTTCATTATTAACATTCATCAGCCATTCTCTGTACCTGGAAGGCAGCTGGAGTCAACAGACAGAATGTCTGGAGACCCAAGCTCTGCTCTTGGCAACATCACAAGCCCACTGAGTGACCTAGATCAAGTCTAATCAAATCTCAGATTTCTTTCGAATACCAATATTTCTTTGCCCTCTCTTATGAAGCTATGTTTTACTTATATTTTATCAGTACATTCTGATGTATCATTTTCCCCATTTTGCAGCTGGGGGAATTGTGGTACAAATAAAAGAAGTGGTTTTTCCCAAAGTCTAATACAATGGTCTGGAGACCACACTGACTGGCTGGGGAAATAGTTAAGCACAACCGGCATCACAGCTTTGCAAAACAGAGACATGTCACGGTTGCGTATTCTTAAGTTCATCTTGTACAGACAACCGCAACACAGCTTAATTTTTGCCTGATATCATACACCTGAGACAATTGCATGTGATGTCTATAGAAGAGAAAACAGTTGAGTAAGTCTGACTATTAATATATTTGAAGAACTAATAAGTGGTTGAATAGGGAAAATACTTTAACCACTAGTTTATAAAAATAACAAAGCAGAAAGTCTTGCATAAGAGATTTTTAGAATATATAAAAAAATCTCCAGGCTTCAGTATCATTTTCCACAAGAAGGAACAGAAAAATATTTTCAAATACATTCTTTCAGTTTTGAACATTTCTTAGAACTCCAGTATTTCCTTCCACTGCTCTTGTAGTCTAAACAAGAAGAATCACACAACCACTGCAGAGTACCATATATGCTAGCAATCTGTTATTATCCACTTTTCTCAACGACAGCACACAATGCATCAGAGCTTTTAAGTATGATCTTACTCTTCACGTTGTCATTGACACCTCTGAAGTATATCTACAACACATAATAATCCAAGTATAAATTCACATTTAATTTTTTTCCAGAAAAAAAGGTCAAAAAAAGAAAATATTGTCCAACCAACATCTGTCTAGCATGTCTAACAAACCACAGGTTGCATACATACAAGCTGGAAGAAAATTCAAATAAAATCTAGGCAGATCATCTCCAAGAGTCCATGGAGAGTTGTATTACGATCTATTGAGCTTTGCCCCACTTCCATATCAATTATTATCTCATTTGGGGCATTAAGTAGATAATACTGTTTACACAACTTTCTAAAATAACTAAAGAAGCCCATGAGGATGCCTAGTTACTTCTGAAACATATGCAGACAAGATGCTCTCTGTGCAATGCAGCATCTTGTTTACAGGGAATCCTGTGATCTTTATCACATACTTGTTATTAACTCCTGTTATCTGCTGCATCACTGGAGGATAATATTTGCTTGCCTGAATCTTAATAAGGCTAAATACATTTATTGAATTCAACAGATTTGTACAAGCAGCATGGGAGTCGAGTTCAGGACACAAGATGAAATCTGGGTTTTGTGGCTCAGACAGCAGCTGAGCAAATCAAATCAAGAATGTTTATTTTCTAATTAGATCAAAGGCAGGAGCAAGATGTGTTGGAAAACTAAACACAGTTGTAATGGTGTAAAATACTGAATGTCAGTTCCCATCTGGATGAGGTGAGAACCCCAAAGAACGAACCTATTTACATTAAGATCACATTACAACATATGTTCATCACACTTTGTGAGTATATATTTGCTCCATATACAGATACACAAGACACTAATTTTCATGTCAGACCAGTGAGAGTTGAGAATAACTACACTGAAATAAATTAAGTTGTAATGTAATTGAGAGCAGAATAAAGCCTACCGTCTATATGAATGTGCACAATCTCTATACACGATGGATGAGTGGATGGACAGATGGATTGATGAGTGGACAGAGCAAACAAATTTGAATGTTTTGATGCTTAATAAATGTTTGCCAGGTGGTTTAAGAAATTCAGATCAAAGCTACTTTTACAAGTACCACATGGTTATATATACATACATAGTTTTAAACATACTATCTTCTTTTATTAGAAATAGGAATACATCTGTAAGTCTGTGATTATTCAGGCAAGAAAAATACTGAAGAGAAATAGACCGTATGGGTCTTCATACACTTATCTCTCTAAACTAGTGTAATTTAAATATTGTTTCATTCCAGACAGCACTAGAGGAGACTCTAACTGTGATAACTGAAAGGAAATCTTAAAGAATTTTACTGAAAATACAGATTTTAAATCCTAATATTTTTCTTCGTTATTAGCATTTCTAAAAGATTTGGCTCCACCCTGACATTGGCAGCAGTGCCACTAGATGGAGCTGCAGCATTTGCAGGAGCTCAGGACCCCGCAAGCTGAAGTGAATGGAAAATAAACTTTTTTTTTTTTTTAACAAAAAGGATTTAATGACTTGAATTGTTTTTAAAGAATCTACTCTAAAGTCTAACATTTAAATTTTAATATGATTAAGCTAAATATATATATATATATCTCAATTCCATTGTGAGTTCAGACTGTAGCGCCTAGCTTTCTAGCTGTCCTTCAGGACAATTTAACGTACCCCTTTATCAGCCAGCTCTATGAGCTGGCTGGAAAGCTGAAAGAGAAAATGTTCTTGCAGGCTTTTAGACCTGGTGAGTTCAAAGCCAGAGTCACTGCAGTGTCTCAGTTCCTACAGTACCTTTTCCTTCTGATCAAAAGGAACCAAGTAAAACTCACAACTCTTAAAAGAGCTATCAAATAATGGGGGGAGGGAAGTAAAAATAAATGGACCCATAATGCCTTCTGAACAGTACCGGGGAAAGCTTATTGACTCCATTTTAGATAGCTACGCTCCCAAGTGTGAAAACAAGAGCTGATCCTGTTTTGAATCCAACTACTATAAAATATTTTAAAGCTCCATTAATTTAATTATTTAAAGGCATAAATATACCCCAAACACTATACGTATACATGTTTGATTTTGAGCTTTGTCACCTTATTGATAATACAGAAGGGGAAGACATGATGACTAAACCTGGATTGTAGTTGCCAGTCATCTCCTTCATCTGTGCTTTAAGTAACAAAACAGAAATGCTTTTGGAAGCAGCCCCTGAAAAACACAGCAGATTTGGCTAGCATAGGCCTACAGTTCCCTGAGTCGTGCTAGTGATTTTTATCAAGTTGCTGGGATGGCCTGGATTTGGAGACTGGCTTCTTCCCCCACTGAGTGCCATCTACAGACCAAGTTTGAAAGCAGCCTCCCCCTGCATCAAGATTTTTTTTTTTCCAAAAGGTTTCTGCGGAGGCTGCCAGCTTTTAAAAGTGCTTAGGAAACAGCATGAGGGAACTGGGCAGTCCAGCAACAGCAAAAAGCAGGAACACTATGCAGAAGTCTTTGAAAGAATACTCTCAGGAGGTGAAATCTTTGAAGGGGGTCTCCCTCCTTCCTATTCAGTTTCTTCCAGAAATCCTGGAAGGAAAAGAAAAAAAAAAGAGAGACAGAAAGAAGGGAAAAAGAGAGAGATACAATCTCAAAGACAAGACATGGATTTGGCTGTTTCTGTCACTGCACCTCACCTCCACGAAGAGCAGCTTAAATGTGTGCTGGGTTAGCGGGGGGGGGGGAACTTCCATGCACTCAGTAATAATATACAGTGCTTTCACAGTGCTTCACATATTCAGAACATTTTATAAACACTGGGCCAGATTAATCCAGGCTTTAAATCTGCATAAACCTTGGCAGAGCGCTCTGGTGCCCATGAGATTACTAAGTCTGCCATGAAACTAAATTGTGACAATCAAAAAAGGAGACTCAAAAGAGGCATAGACAGGAAGAAAAGTTTGTTATTGGGGAATCATGAAGAGAGAAAAGAAATCTGGGAAGAAGCAAACAAATGGTTGGTCAGTTGCATAACAGATGGCTGCATTTTTAGGGCTGATGTTGGGAAACTTTGGGAAAGGAAGGGCATAAGTTTCCATTCATTTCATCTCCTCTGAAGAACAGTCATGCAGATTTTCAGGGTAAAAACAGTAAATCGGAGAGACTGACAGGAAGAACTGGTTTTTATTTATGCACTTATATTTTTCTTATCCTGAGGAGATAGCAGTGAGGATACTTGGTTGTAAGTAAACATGAACAATGGTATAAATTATATAGTCCTCACAAGCAGCAGTAAACCCAACTGACTTGTTCCTTGATTATTATGCTCCATGTTCATCTAACTGGTCCACATAGCAACTGTAAGAGGCTTGATTTGTACTGCATCAGAATGTATCTTAAACGTACTTACATTTTAAATGTATTTAAAATTATGATTTGTCCTGCTGTGCAGTAGCTTAATGGTAATGACCTAATTTGCCATATAAATCTCTTGTATAGGAAAGGAATTAATTTCCCTTTGGGAAGGCACAGCACTCTGAAACAGCCTTTGTCTGCTGCTGCCACCCCAAAAATCCTTCAATACCTCAGTTAAGAGGCAGAGCATGAAGGCAGGGTGAGGGAGATACTTTATCTGATCTCAGTATGTTTTCCCTATTTCTGCCACACTGTAGCACACCACTGATGCTCACAATAGAGAGGATGAGGGAGCAGTAAACACAATAAACAAACAACAAGTGGAAAAAATTAGACAGCTAATCACAGTCAGAGGAAGCACATGGTAGAGCTGGGCAGAATATTTGTGTGTCAGTCCAGAGGTTCAATCTTTCCACTGGATGTATTTACAGCTACTATTTTGCATTTGTTTCACAACGTCACCAAGTGTCTTCACAGACCTTCTCTCTGCTCCTTCCTCCCATCCCATTCTCTCTGCCTCAGACACTGCGATTATATTTGGAGCAAAATAGATCAATTTGCTAGCTATGGAAAGGTCTCTAAATCGGAAACAATGTACTTGAGAATCCATTTCTCACCTCACTGTTGTCACATTTGACAATTGATTCACCACAGCGTAAAGGATTGACTGCAGCACAACAGGCTCCAGAGATGCCCTTAACTTCCTAACTACACTGTCGGTCTTTTCTCAGGCACAGATGGGATTTATTCACTGAACACTGTAGCCTGAATGTACACATTTTCCACGTTTTGTCTTCCTGTTTTGGTAAAGTTCTTAATTTCACAAAAGCACATATAGCCTTCGAGATCTAAAAAGCTCAGCCTAAGATAAAGTTTTCAGACATGCACGCTTCCTGTCTTTCCTGCCATACTGCAGTACAGCTCAGCTGCGCCCCATAGTAAGTTTTCAGCTACTGTCTGGGGCCATGAAGTGTTACAAGGCACATCTCCACAGAAAATGCAACTTACTTGCTTAGTCTATTAGCTGTGGTTACAAGACCTTATGTCTCCTTGTACAATTGTATTTAAAAATCTCACTTTTCTCAAAAGATTTTTTTCACTGTTCTTTGTAACAAATGCCAGACTTCACATATTGTCTCTCCTAACCATTTGGCTATAAAATTTCTCTTTCTTTTGTTCACTGCCATTTAAGGCTTTCCTGCCTGTTGCAGATGACCCTCAAGCATCTGCACTGATCACACAGTTGCCATGATTTGAGGTTGCCACCTCATAATATATTGACGCCCTTTGTCTCACTGCTCTGGAAACAGCGGGGACGAGCCATGGAGGTGGAATTCCACCAGCCTGACTACCACCTTTGGTACAGGCAGAGCTGTTAAACACACATGACCATTAGTAAGAGCACTGAACTATGTCAATTCTCTTCTTGCTAGTTCAGACCATCACCACCTGTCTCCCAGCAATCTCTCTTCTAATTTTCTCAGCAGGTTTGATGCATCTTCAGGCCCTACAGTTCTCTTCCATGAAGGAACAATAGTGGTGATCAAATTACTGCCTTAAAGAAACATTTTATTTATTTAAAGGATAAGGATCAAAAGAAAGTCTTACAACAATGAAAGAGATCATATGCTAGTCTGATTTTCATTAAGGTCTCTACGTCTAGGAAAAGATCTAACTCAGCCTTCTTCCTCAGCGTGTCACCCTGTGTCAGCCTGTCCCTCCTGACAACTTCTGGCAATAGTCATCTTTTTTTAATCCTGAGAAACCAACTGGAGTTTGCTCTATCTCCAAGCCCCTTGCTCTGGCAAAAAGATAATTTCAGATCCATGATTCAAGTCCCTCAAAGCTATTTGTTTATTCCTCCCACTGTCTTCCTCTTGGATGACTGAGGCCATGTATCACAAAGAATTGTGTGGCTTTCCTTTTCTTATCAGAAGCAGCAAATGTTAGAACAATGTGTACATAAAGGGAGATCTGATAACCCACTTATGTATTGCTTCACCTGCCACCTCCAGGTCATTTACAGCATTCATTCAATTCATTCTGGACAGTATTGTTAGAGCAGTGCATCGCACTAACTTGGAGAATCACACTCCAAGCCTGTTATAAAGCAATATACTGAATTAGTTCCTCCTCTGTTACTCTGGTCTAACAGAGAAGAACTTGCCCCTCTGCCTGTTTTAACTTTGAACGGAGTGCATACATTTCTACCTTCTCTTTACCTTTTTTTTTTTTTAATGAATCTTTTAGGAGTTTGTATGTAGTTCAGAGCTAATTTTAGCTTGATCAGAAAGTGCTCTGGGGATGCTTGCGTAAAAGGTGCTATAGAAACATACTACGTTGCATCATATCTAAATCAAATTCAACATAGTTAAAAATTAGCTATGGTAGTAAAAAATGCTGCAGGGACAAGGCGGGCATGGAGTCTATGTGGGAAGAAAATGCCTAAATAATTGTGGTCTCTTATTTTCACAGGTTAAGACAAGGGCCTTCAAGGGCAGTTCGAATCTGATGCTTTAAGATATGAGCTGATCACATGCAGAAATCGAGAAGGGATTTATAAGCAGTGGATAACCGAACTGCAGCCATACAGAAAAGCACTAGTGGATCTAGACTACATAATGCTTAGTAGCTATGGGTAGGAGGGTATATTCTCTTTTCTTTTCTCCCTGCCCTGTTGGTAATAATGCGAGTTACATGACGAGGGCATCATGCTAGGTGAATCAATACTCAGAACCACTGAGAAAAATCTTATTTTTCCATAGAACGAAGAAGCAGTGG
The DNA here is from genome assembly GCF_000690835.1 of Fulmarus glacialis. Lineage (NCBI taxonomy): Eukaryota > Metazoa > Chordata > Aves > Procellariiformes > Procellariidae > Fulmarus > Fulmarus glacialis. The sequence goes on from NW_009232056.1 coordinate 24,404, forward strand.
CACTCTGAGGTCAGAGTTAGGCAGTCAGGTATACATGGATAATTGCAAGCATTGCAGTTCCCATATGCAGTCTTCACAAACATACATTGATTCACCACAGAATGCCTCCAAAAGAAAAGGAATTCTTAAGATTTCTTAACATTCTCCCATGAGAGCAGGTTTCTTTTTCAATCCATTGTGCTACCATTACAACCTTATTTTTATTTTCAAGAATTTTCACTGAATCACAGAATTCCTCTCTGACACAGCTCACCTTTTAGAGATATTTTCCAATTGATCTAATCCATCCATTCTACTTAAGAACTCCTTTGGCTGTTTTTTAAAAAAAAACAAAAACCTAAGGATGCATGTAAAATGTAGCATCATTAACAATTCTTTAATATATACAAGAAAATCTGGCAACTTTAAATCATGTTACTTCTTTGAAACATGCCACAGACTGTCTTTTCCACTTTCTACTTAGTGAATCTTCATAGGGTTTTTAATACTCTTTCTACTTTTGCCATGATCAAAGGAATTGCTCTCCGTTTGCTTGTTCCTCTGATAAGTGATAAAAGATGTCAGCGAGACTAATGAGAACTGCCTCCAGCTTCCTTCATAAAGCCCTGTAGAAAAGAAATCACAATGCATCGTCAAACCTGCTAGTCTTTTAGGAAATAAAGTGTGGAAAAATATTAGGCATAAAGACAACAGGGGGATGGGAGTGGGGAAGGAGGGGGAGAAAAAAGCTTTCACAAAAGAAACAAAACAGGATATTGATGAGTAAATAGAAATACTACTCCCATCAATAATCTGTATTGGGGTAAATCCTGAAAGAACTGCATATACAAATGTGGAGTTTCATTTCTTTGTGCAATAGTATTTGCTTCCCCCCCACACACACACTGCACACACTAAAGGTACATACTAAGGTAACATATAGCTTCCCCCCCACCCCATGATACAGCAGTGTTAAAAATCAGAATCCAAATCCAGATTAGACCTTTACCCTTCAGTGCTGAATGACAGTTTACATTTCTTTTTTCAGGATCTGCAGAACAAAACCAGGCCCTAAAACCACGGATATGTTTCCATCTACTCACACTGAAAGCAACTGGAATAAACCCCATGGACCAAATGAAGTGTGTGTGCATTGAGACCAGTGGCAAGTGGCAAGATTTTAATTTGTGCTGTGAAGAGCTGCTCAGACTTCTGAGCAAATTCCTCCTCCAATTCCTGTTTCTAATTTGCTTCTGCAGATTTGCTGACCAATATCTCATCCACAGGGGCTGCTGGTATGTTTTCTCTAACCCAGATAATGGTCAAATGCAAATAGATAGGTATCTTGCTAAGGTAGGACAGGCAGTCTCCGTTCTTTGAATTAAACAGAAAACAAAGATGCATTCAAATCAAACAGCAGGCTCATTTCCTACATAGCCTCCTCCTAACAGCAGCACACACCCCTTCAACACCTCCTTCATGGCAGATGTCTAGAGAATGTACTCTTGTTTTTCAAGACTGACACAGACATGCCAAAATGTGGTAGCACTGTGATTTTTCCTGTGAATAACCTGTGCTATCACATGTACTTGGTTGATTGCATATTAAACCCTAATGAACTAGACCTGTGGGCTTTTTAGCAAGTTATATGAAGGCTTAGAACAGAACAGCCTGATAGAAAATCATGACCTTTAAATCAGCAAGCAGAAAACTTTGATTTTTGTCTTGTTTTGCATTGATACTTCTCAGTTATTTTCCTAAAGAGAGACTGATTATCTCGGGCTGGTAATTTTTAAAACATGTCAATTTATGACTAAGTATAGCCATTTTATTATATAAGCATATATAGTTTTCTAACTATACACATTTATTAAAACAACTACAGAGGTAATAATCTACAAAAATGTACATTATAAATCAATATTTATAAATACAAATTAATGCAAGTGTTCTCAAGGGAAAAATGTAAAGTTACCAAAATGTATTTTGCTTTTCAAATGAATTATTTTAATCAACAAAGGAAAGCTTATTAAAGTGACTTGCAATGGTTGTTTCTGATTATCACATCATTCAAGATCTTAAAACTAGTAGGTCTCATCTTATACTTCATTTTTAACCATATGTGGTAAAGGAAAATAGGCATCCTGCTTTTTCAGAGACTCAGGGCTGAGTGCCAGATATGGCAAAATGGATATATTTAATTCCAAGGAAAAATTTTAATATTGCTGTCTTTTTAGGAAAATAACTGAAGACTACACAGTGAAAACATATCTCGGTTTTCTTTGTGTTGAATTTAGTCACTGAATGAAATTAAGTGAGTAAATGGAACCTAAAAGAACTATTTTCTCTTCACGGCTAATGAGTAGTGACTCACTGGCCTGATGTGAAAACCTTGCCAGCAACACGTTTTGGGATTTTTTTTTCTTTAAACTTTAAATGATTTAATACATCAGAATAAATTGGACTTAATATAGGTTTAAAACTTAATTTTAAATAGTTTTCCTCAAGAAAGATTTTTTTAAACTTAAATTAAAATCCAATTTATTTTTTAAATCATTGATTTTTATCCATCCTGCTGTTCCTCTTCATTAAGGGAAGAATGACTCTGATGCCTCAACAGAACAGAAACTCTGATCTTTCTCCTGGGGCTATTTCCCCTTTATACTAATATTAAATATGAAGGGTCTATGGAATCTTAAATAATAAGAAGAAATGTGTTTCTAGGCTGGAGGGATTAAGCCAGGGAAGTAGCTTAGGGGAGAGTGGAGCTACATAAACAGACAGACACCCTGAGGCAGCTTCTACCACCATTAGCTTCACTGGGCTGAACCACCAATTAACACCAGCCCTGAATCTGGTCCATACCTCCAAAGTCAAAATCACACATACTCTTAGAGCTGTGTTCTTCTTCTAAAATAGTACTATTTGTAATAACCAAAGTACAATTACAATGTTAACCACCAAAAAACAAAGAAGTTGCTTTTGATTTTGATTCTATCTGGATCACTGTTATCTTGTGAGAGTCAGAGAGTGCACCAATTAGGATGGGAATAAGCTGATGTTTGAATTCAGTTTCCTTTGTGATCATGTTGACTGGAAGAATCATTGGTTGGGGAAGATACACAGTTCCGCACTCATTATTTAAACTCTCAAATGCTATCCTTGCAGCTTTCCCTCGTGCAAAACACCTGCAAAGAAACAGTGCCTCTTGTATTCAAAATAATAGATCTTTATGGGTTTTTTCCACATGAACTGTCCATTTCGTGTATTTTACTAAAGAAACAGGATGGTCTCCAGAATAGCAAGACACATTTTTGGCCTATTTTTACAAATCTCGAAGTTAAGTATTGGAAAGGGCATTTAGCAACAACCTGCTGGTAGAGCTTGAAACTCAAAAGAATTTCAGCAACACAAGCTAGCTATAACATCCAGTCCTGCTCCAAAACAGAATAATTTCTCAGAGATTCCACAGGTGTCTGCCTGTACATGAGTTAGCGATGACTTTAATGTTTGTAGCCTCAAAAGACTGAAACTGGAAGCTCTGAACTGTTGGAAAAAAGGGCTGCTCTTCAATCTTTATGACTGTGGAAAAAATACTGATTCTATTTTAGGGCCACCTCAGGAAGACACGGGTTTTTACTTGGTATTTAGCTCTATTTTATTTGTCAAAGCTTTTCAGGGCATATCAAGAGAGCCCTGACACTGGTGAAAACGTATGGGTAATTTCCATACCTACACGGCAAAACTGAATGTCAGAGATGGTTCAGGGAGGAAAGAGAATCTGCAAATTAAAAAAGGAAATGGCAATAAGAATAGTGTCCTTCGGAGAATGAAGAGAGGAGGCTACTGAAGTATCTAGCTACGCATGTTAACCCTGTCCAGCACTCAGACAGCTAAGTGCTTTTTAATGTCCACAGGTTGGTTTGTCCCCTGACTTCCAGCCCCTCCACATCTCTCCAATTCTGCTAGCTACAGGCTGCAGTACTCAGAAATACACAATTTAGAAAAAAAAAAAAACCACACTCATTTCTGCAAAAATGAAAGAACCAAACCTTCAATATCTGTTAGCTGAGATAGCCGCTTTGCTCTACGCAGGCTAAACCGCAGCCTGCATTTTGATACTCCAGTTCCCATCCACCATAACCCTCTTTTCCCAAGTGAGCAGTTTCCCTGTGCAACTACTAAGAGAGCAGCAGTCTCCTGGCTACCTTGACTATTCGTCTTCCACTGGGAAAGAAAAGCATATGAGAATGCAGAATTTTTAAAAAGAGGGCTTATGCAAAAAATAGGTGAAAGAAGAAATGAAAGAAAGAAAGAGGGTAAAGACGGGGGGTGGGGGGGAGGAAAAAGTAGTCAAACAAATCTAGAGATCCCTTTTACAAGGGAGGCAGGGAGGGATTTAAAAGAATAATGAAATGCTGACCATAGAATTAAAATTTAACAAATAAAATGTACGGGCGGGGAGGGGGAAGAGAAATAAGAGGGCACTTCTAGAAAGAACAGAAAAAAACCCAAGTGAAAAAAGTAAGAAAATAAAGTAGAAGACCAGCATAAGATGCACGTCTCAGCTATTGTAGTATGCTAGACAGAAATCCAGAATGGCTTTCTCAATGTTGCACTGTGAATCAAAAATTTAATGTCAATCTTTACTCATTTTCAGCAAGACAATCATTACTCTTTGCATGTTACTTTTCTTCAAAAAAAAAAAATCTGACTGAAAACTTCCCAATACCCCACAAATTGCAGGGCTTTTCTACTTGAAAATGAAATTTGTCAAGTGAAAATTGTACTGCAGCTCAATGTCAAAATATTTTAGACAGCTCTAAGAACACCACCAACTTTCCTTTCTCAGAAGAAAACAAAAAGTCTCAGAGGTTTGCTTAGAAATTGATTAAAGCTTATAGGGAGAGCAGGGAGTTTTCCGAAGCTGCTTTTGTTATCCTCACATAGAAAATGTAAAGGCAGCTGAATGGCCACATTTGAAGTCTGGTAGAAATTAGATTCTAGATCTCTGTACCATCTGCCTAGCGCATTTTTGTTATTACTCATTCAGGTAACATCTCCTTCCTTCAGTAATTTCTGTGAAAACCATTCTAAAAAGCTATTCCAGAAACTATATTAAACTTAGAGAAACATGCTGAGGAATTGCTGCAGTGACACCTATTAGTGTTTTTCCAGGGGAATCAGTTGATTTTAATTTTGTTGTATCACTTCTGGGAAACATCTAAGCCCTTTTTTATACTTGATCATTTATTATGGTATTTCTTTCACTTATTGGCTTTTCAATATGTGTAAAAGACTAGGGATTTACCTGTGTTATTTTCAGGATATAGAGGCAGGGAGTTCAAGGAAAAATATTAGTGGTGAGGGCTTGTAACAGGAATGTCATAGAAATGCTTATTCTTGTAATAAGTTCCATTTCGGGGCTGTTAGCCAGACCTCTTGTAATAAATTTAGGCTTTCCTAAACAGGAAACCTCAGGAAAATTCATTTGAATGAACTGTAGCTGTGAATTAACGTTCCCAAGTGCCTTTACACAGATGCACACTTAAGGGTTTAACAGGCCACAGTGCAGTAGAGTTTGGGAATGTTCAGCCAGGAGATACCACACCTTCTGCAGTAATTATTTTTTAACAACATAGCTCAAATTGGAAGACTCATACTGCTTTTAGTATCTTCAATACTTCAGTTTCACTTAAGTTGTGCTCATTTTTATCCTTGAGAGCCTAGAGACCCAACGTAATGAAGTGGAGCAATAGTTTTGCTTAGTGCTGCATGGAAATGAGGAACAAGACTCAATTACTGTAAAAATCAACAATGCAAAACCTGGAAGATGGAATCTTTGTCCCTTAAGGGTCTCCCCAAAATGAAGACCAGAGAAAATCTCATCTGGTTTACAGCTGCATGGACAGACACATGGACACACATACCAAAATGGACACAGGATCTATAAGGACTGTATCAGTCATAGATCCTGTGGTTGTAGATCCACTGAACCTATATATTATCTACCTTGCTATTCAGTCCCTACATCTTGCCAATTTTTAGTATAATTTTAGAAATCTAACACTAGAACTGCACGCTATAGTCCTGTACCACCTTAGAAGTGCTGTGCACAGAGGTGAACGCCCTCTCTAATGCCATTTCCCGCTGCACTACTTATGTCTTACGTTCAGTTGCTTCTCCACGACGGTACCCAAACACATTTCACAGTATCTACTTTCACAATACCACGCTTAACCATTAGGCGTAGTTCATAGTCCTTGTTACTTGATTTATTACTTTGCTTTGGGGTATATACCAAAAGATTTTATTCTTCTGGTTCCAATCCTACTTCGCAATCCAAGTCACCTGGAAGGACAGGTTTGCTCTTGGTTGGCATTCTGCCATCAACAGTGTCATAGCAGTGATGTTACAGTGAAAAATACTGATTAATGCCAGGCTTCACATTGATATATACCATTCCTGGAAACATTGCTATTTGATGAAAATTTCTTTTGACAGCTATTATAAGACAAGTCCATCATCCACTTCTTAATTATTTAATGTTTTCCATATAGGCAAACTATAATGTTCTTTATGTAATAGTCATAAGATTTACAGAAGCCTAAATATATTCCTTATCTGGTTACTTTCCTTAACCAAACTTTTAATTTTCTCAGAGAATGAAGTTAGGCTTGTTTGGAAAGACCTATTTTTCACGTTGAGTGCAATCGATTTTATTCTCACCATTACAATTAATTTGTTAAAGAAATACTACAATATCAATTTTAACAGCTTACCACAATCACCAAGAACATTAGAATTACTTGAATTACTAATTTTCAGTTCAGGTGGGAACCTGGTCACTTTTCAGAAAAGTTAAGAATCTTGGTAAGAGTAAAAGTGAGGTTAATTTATAACCACCAGAAGTTCTCACTGATTTATAAACAAAACTGTCTTGACAGAGGGCAAATGAATCTGAAACAAAACCCAGAAGGGATTCTTTTAATTACACGGTCTATTCCCACCCATCTAACCAGCTCCCTTTTCTATCTTCAGTTTGCTGGGAGACAAAAGTATGGTGAATCAATCCATGCATTATAATGAAGTAACTACACAAAGTATTATTAAATTAAAAACCCACTTGCCTTTACCGAATTGTATCTTTGTGTGAAAAACCTATTTTGGACCAGATTCAATCTTTATGTAAATAGGCATATTTTCATTCACTTCACTGGACTGCTACATAAATATAAGCAGGTGCAGGAGGCAGCCCATGGTATATTTTTATTTCAGATATTTAAATTTCAGTTTGAAACAGCCTCAGAATTATAATCACTACAGAATAAAAAGATTTGAGACTCTGCTTTAGAAACCAAAATTATGAAGCACAGAGGCCAGAAAGGTATTTAGGTCAGCATTTCTTCTCAGTGTAGCATTCTGGGGCATACACTCTGAAGCTACGACCACCTCCCACTCACAGAATGAGCGTGGACAAAGCATTAGCTAAAATGGGGCACTATCAGCATAAATCTGGGAGATTGTACTCTGCCATATTTTGTTACATGGACATATAGATCCACTTTGTTTTTCCTACCCATAGCATTTATAATCTCATATATAAAAACAAGCCTTCCCTGAAATGTTTTAAAAGCTGTTCTTAACTGAAGTGCAATTTAGTTGTGTTTGGTGCTGTTCAGCTCAACAGCGAACTTCTTACTGATTCCAATATGTTGAGGATGATTCTTAGCAAGCTTTTCAAAGGGAAGGTTTTCTTCCAGTTAGTAAAAGACTAGTCTCAGCTGTGAGAACCAGCGTTTACTTCACTCTCCATCATCCTTAAAGCAATGCAAAAAAGAATTTAGGCCTTTCAAAACACTCACTCGCTGCACAGGAGCTCTAGAGAATAGAAACACATGCAGAACAGCAAGGCAAAAGCCTGGTGTGCTAAAAAGTGTGTCTTGTTCATCTGTACCTTATACACAAATTCCTCCAGAAAAATTAATACCCTCCATCTGGCAAAGGAGGGTGTTTTGAGCAATTTGGAGCAAAAAGGCCATTATAGCTTTAAGCTCATTATATAAAATAAAACATATTTTTTAGATTTATAAATAAACTTAATATGCTCAGAAAAGAGAGCAAATTATTAAATATTGGGAACAGATGGGGAAATGTCAGACCATGGCTACTTGTATTTCCTGCATTTTGCAGCTGGTTTGCAAGTACGAAGCATGCAAAGCTTTAAGCCACTCAGATCAAATGATCACAGTGGACAAAATTCTGTGCCCTTTATTCAGGCTATTTATTCTGCATTTGATTCAAGTGTTGTTTTGCCTGAAAGCTACACCTTCTTGTGCAAAGTGCTTTCACTTAGGACTGATTTTAAAACCTCTTTAAGATGGTTCAGGAACTAAACCAAGTTTCCAAACTCCTCCAGACCCTTTGCCTTCTCCTGTACTTCTAGGAGAGAGGACTGTCCAGAGCATTCCCAGTTTCACCTAAAATCCCACAT
>NW_009232056.1:32901-57052 GCF_000690835.1 Fulmarus glacialis
TCCCTTCAGTCTTTGATGTATCTTAGCCTCTTCAACATTGTCAGCCTTGGAAAATATGAAAGGCATTTTTATTTCTTTGGAGAAGAAAAACAGGAGCTGTTTAGTACTAAGAGTATTTTCTCCTTGTTTAGGCTGTTGTAAACACAGTCCCTGTAGAACAACAACAGCAAAAAACCCAAACAACAAAAAAACACAAACCAAAAACCTCCAAGAACAAACTGCTCGTGTCATTACATTTAAAACAAAAAAATTTGAGATGGTAGATGCAGCCAAACACTATGAGTGTGTTCCTTTTAACCTGAAACTCTGCCTGTGGGCCACATCATTCTAAAAACTCTTTGATACCAGATAGGAACTAATGCTAGGGATGTATCCAGAACTGCACACAGGTACCTGCTGATTTGCCAACTCATGGGTATTAAAAGTCTCCTATCCTGCTCCTGGCACCTCTTGTCAGTCACTGACAGGAAGATCTTCCTCTGTGAAGGGCGATTTGCACAGCAGGGGGCCTGCAAAGCAGCTGATGCAGGTACTGCAAAGAAAATATAAGAAGCAAATGATATAAAAATGAAATGGAAAAAAGGGATCAGGAGAGGGAGGGGAGGAATTCACTCTCGTGAAAAATGGGGCACGGAGCAAAGAGGACAGAAGAGAAGAAAAGGCCGACATGAAAATGTCATAAAAATCTCAGAGTGCGAGGGATGTAACTGATGAAAGGTATTAAATGCCACATGGTGAAAAAAAGATTCAATTGCACGCACAGAAGCCTTGCCGTGCCTATATGCATCGCAGCTGCGCATGAACTAGCTGCCTGGGTGTCCTACTTTGTGGCCAGTCCAGGGAGGGCAGGCATCTCCCATGTTCTCAGTACAGGAGCAGAGCTTGAGCCACAGCAGACCCTACTTTAAATTCTCATGGGCTACGGATAAACAGCTGGCGCTTTTGGCAGGATGGCAGAGTCCTATGCACTGCAGTCATGTCATCTCACAATGCTCTGGAGAACATTTCTATGGCAAGCAGAGGGACCATCTGCACATCTACTATATTCCTCTCAGAGGCAAGCCTGAATTATTTAAAGGTACAAGTGGGAATACTTTAGCTTCAGTTTGTCATATATGGAAAGGAGAAAACATAAAATAGTGCATTTAGTCTTTATAAGCCACAAATCTAAAACCAAACACAGGATTAATTTATGTTTTCTGCTTTACAGCGCAATATTAGAGGTTTGGCCAGAGCGTGGCTTCTCTCTCCCATTCCCAAGTCCAGTTTTTTATTTTTGAGTAACTAGGTATCAATCTCTTCAGCACTTATCCCTTTTCCTGCCTCTTTCCACTTCCCTAGATCTGCCATCACAAAGAATTCTCGTCACACACACATAAAAAAGAAACCTGAAACATCTATTTAACAATCATATCTTCATATTTTCTTCCTAAAGGTTTTAAAGATAGAAAAAGCTGGCTTTGTTATGCCATTATACAATATAAGCAGAAGATGAACAGAGTAAATCAAGTAATAAAAAATACACACAGAGATAAAAAGCTGAGTAACCACTTTTTTTTTTTAAAGTTAATTCAGTCTGCAGGATTGTAGAATGTTTGCCTGCTCCTGCTAGTTGGGATGCTCATAGCTATGACCTGTAAGGTGCCTGGAAATTCAGTCAAAGCGTATTTTCAAGAGACGAAGCAGTTTCTCACTAGCTCTTGGGAAAGCAAGTGCTGGTGTGGGATCTGTGGCTGCAGTACCCTTAGGTGGACTGTTAGACAAGCCAGGCTAACTGTACGGTTGAGATAATTGTGTTTTACAGTGATGGAAAAGATGAGTGAGATGACACCCCTTGACTTATGCCTATGGAGGGGAGGAGGTCCTCAGAAGAGAGAACCGAAAGGCATGCCACTCTGTTACAAGGAAGAGCTCGTTAAGAAGGGCAATGAAATGGCAGTTTCATGTCTCAGTCACAGCTACCTCTTCCTAACTGAAAAAGCACTAAGGATTGTTTTTATTTCAGCCTGCTCAGTAGAAAAAGGTACTGTTTGCCTCCCTCCTGAAAATCACCAGAAGTATAATTATATACAGGACAATTTATATCTAAAAGCATGACTCCAAGGAGAAGCTGAAGGTAAACCATGTTTTCAAATCTAACAACGCATAGTTTTTGATATATTTAAGACCTAGATCCAGCCTTGACATTTACAGCCTTAAAATCCAAATTTCTGGCCCAGTCCAGAGCTCCAGCTTCAGGCATGCCAAACAGCAGGCAGATTCAAAAGAGAATGTTTCAAGTTTTGCTAGAAATTTAAGTAAAGAACAAATTGCCAAGAACTAGAGGAGGAATCAGTTCATGCAAACTTAGTATTTTAAAGACAAATTAGAGAGCCTGCAGGTTTTTTACATGGCTATTCCAAGCTGTCTCCAGCAATGTGTACTAACAGTTTAAACTTGAGACTGTGTAATTTCATACAACTGCGGCTGTGTGCCAGCTCTTTAAACAATCCACCTAAACAGCTATGGTTAAAATGCCCCAATTTTCTAAATCAGCTAGGAAAGATATTTCATAGCAATACGGAATTAATATTGTCCAACTTGTTAAAATTAGTCATGATTATAATTAAGAGCATACACAGGAGTAGCCATGAGAAAAACAGGCCTTTGAAAAGTATTTTTGGAGGTAAAATTACATATTGATCCCTAGTGATAATGGGATAATGCTTCAAGTTTACAGGCAGAACTTCAGGTGTTTTGAACCATGAAAAATGAACACACCAGAAGCTAAGTGAGAAAGTTAGTAAGTTACAGGTGAAGCTGAATATTTTTCTAGGTGGTAGAAGGACATCTTCACTGATACAAAATTTTGTAAAAATAATTTGCATTTATTTTGCACTAGAGAAGCTGCTGTAGAAGGCACAAAGATTATGATATAGGCAATGCCGAGTGATTGGATTGTCTGTTAGTAAGAAGGAGGGTGCTAGAACTAAAATGATTCATTAAAATCAGGTTGATTGCTGAGCTCTATGAAATCCCTTAAACTTAGGTATTCAAAATAATCTAAAAAGGAAGCAAGAAATAAAACAGAGGTGGAATGCAATATCTGTCACTGGTTGTTGTGGTGACAAAAAAGAAAAAAAAAACAGGCACTCTAGGAGAAAGAAAAAGGGTCCACAGTGTTATTAAGTCAACAACCCCCAAAGAGTGGGATTATTTTAAAGCAGGAATTTCAGTGCTGCCAGATACATATTTGCAGTAGGACCAAGAGAGCTTGGCTGCACACATTTCAAACCCACTCAGATTTGTGGGCTTAAAAATCTGCTCTTGTAAGTGAGCCTTTCGCATTCCACAGAGAAGCGGGACTCTCACATTTCCAGCAGCATAAGAGGTTGGAGCTGACCTGGTAAACATATTTATTGTCATAGCTGTGTGCCAGAAGGTATGCATGGCAATTCCCAAGCCAGCATCACTTGGTACCTCATTGCAGTGCGGAAAAGCAGTTCAGGAACAAAACATACTCGTAAGGTATCAAAAAGAGAAGGAAGAAGAGCGAGGCTGATACTAAAAACCTGTACGAGAGCCTTGTCTTTGAAAAGCAGAGAGAGGGAAGATCTGAAATGCACTTGCATTTCTTCATTGACCTGTTCTTTACCCAGGTCCCAAATGAATACATACATAGGTGGTGCAACAAAGTAAGATGCTTTGTACCATAAAACCAAAATAATCTTTACGTTAGAAAGAGCACTCACCAATTTCCCTTGCTGACAAAGCCTCTTTAGAGCAGAAACCTCCCAAAGCACAGACCTTCCCAAAGATAAATACAGCAAACGGGAAAAGAAGGATGTTGACCTCAGCTGCTGCACGTTGACAGAGCCACTGAGTAAATTGTTTGCAGCTCTTCTCTCATTGAATAAAAGAAACATTTGATCAGATTCAGGTGAGCCACTAGAACAGCAGTCGCTAGCCCAAAAACATAAATTAATAGTTTAATTTAAAAAGCAGGACTTTTTTTTAACTGAGAGGAGGAAAGATCAATACAAGCCTATAAAATCTAAAACCTTCAAGAATAGATTTTTTTTTTTAATCCTTTAGAATCAGACATCTACTTTCACCAGTATTATTATTCCTCCCTTTCTAAACTCTTGAGAACAATTATGAGATATTAGAAGATATTTGTGCATATCAAAATCATAGCAAATATATTTCTGATCTTTGTGTTTCACACAATTTATCTATGAACAGAAATGTAATGTCAGCTTTTGAGCGCTGAAAAATCTGCCTTCAGAGACAGCAATTTTCACCCAAATGTCTAGTGGCTTGGAGAAGATTTCCAAGATAATATGAAGACAGTTTTCCTCCCCTATGCTAATTATATTAGTCCCCGTGTCCTTACTTCATATAAATTAGAAAGGCAGAAGTAACTAATCATAGTGTACAGTTTTAGTATGAATGATGATTTAGCCAAAATGTCTTTTTCCATAGTTTGTCAGCACTGATTACGAAATGCACAAGAGCCTCCGCAGAGCGCATTATTCTCCAGCTAAGCTCAAGTATTTCAGTTTTAAACTCTACTACATTATCATGAATCAGTATTACTGCAAGAACAAGACCAAGGCACATTTCTATAACCTTCCTTTCTTACCAGCATATTGACTTATGCTGTAGTACAGAAAAAATGTTGCAGAAAGCACTTTTTGAAAGATGTTTTTCATTAGGGTTTCACTACTAGTAGGCATCTCGCTGGAAGGCGACATTATGGAGATCATTTTGTCTGGCCTCAGTGTCATTGCTGAATTTATGTCTGCTTCCCATCTTCTTCCAGGCATTTGTATTTAGATTATGTGTGGAATTCTGGCCCTCTTAATTAATGGCAAAATTCCCGTTGACTTCAATGGGGCCTGGATTTCTCCCTACGAATGTTTGAATCAAGTCCCTTCATTTCATTCCAGGCCAAAAAATGCTTGGAACACAATAGTTCTCTGCTAATTAACAAATGTATGACAACTGTGAACGTCTCTGCAACAAGGCTCCTGTAGCCTTCTGTCCCTAGTTCTGTCCTTAATATGTTGGTTAAATTGTACAGTATTTTAACCTCCAGTACTTTCAGCTCAGGTACACAAGCACTTCCAATGGATAGCCTATGGGACGACTCATGCTTAAAAGTTAAAAGTAAGTTTAAGTGATGAAATGTCAGGTTCATGCTTTCTATATAGCTTTTGCATTAGAGTGTATTTGATAGCTTTCTGCTGAATCAATCTAGAATACTGTTGCCATGAATAACTTCTACTATAAATTAATAGAAATCAATAAAAATAATGAGAGAAGCAACCTTTGTGTGATAATTTATCATTCAATTGCTACAAGAAGTCAAAAAAAAAAAAAGAGTTGAATAGGCCTGAACAGGCACTTGAAAAATAAACCAGCATGAAGGCGGACACAAGGAACAGGGAGACAGAATAAACACAGGAAACCACTCAGAGAGGGACCGTATCGGAAGACCCCCTACCAAGTTTCAATAATCGCGTACATGTCCAACCCAAGATTACAAATGGTGTCACAGACTGTGAAGGGCCTAGTTCCTTTGTATACAAAAATCCATGGCCATGGAGATCCACATTTCTTTCACAGGCCTTTTGAGAAATGTGTCTCTGAGGCATCTCATTTGAACCACCCAGCCAGGAAGCATTAGTTCTCTCGACTGCCACACTACATGGAAGAGTGAGATATCACCTTTTACAACTTCTGCTCTCACCTCTCTGTAGTTATCATAAAGCTCATGTTTAAAATCACAAAGTAAAGGTTTAAACAGTTATTTGTGAGACACTCTTCCTCTGCTCCGTGTTAGTCTATATAGATTAAAAGTTCTGTCAAGAAGGCACTGTTTATTTTTAACAGTCTGTCCAGAGCCCATAATACTGTAGTCTAAGAACTTTGAGGCTTCTGCTCCTGCTAACCAAATAGATGAACAGCAGCTGAGTGTTGCAAGTATGATTCAAGCCAAAAATCTGAGGGTACTTGCTAAAAAAAGTAGAAACATGGCTTATTTTGCTTTTTTTTTTTGGCCAGGTCAAAATACGAGGACATACACACTAAAAAGAGGACATGTTTTGAAGAATGCTCCTGTGTAGAGCTGAATTGTCCAAACCATCACTAATGGTGATGCAGTGACTTCATTCAAAGCTCAGTACTGTAGAGAAATCATAATGGGAAATCGCTACCCCTGCTACCTTGTCAAAGCAGGGCTCTCCCAAGTGCTTGCATGATTCCTTCTTGCTTCCAAAGCATGTGTTCACCAGGGCACAGCCTGCACCAAACATGCTAGAAGTTAGACACTTAGGACTGCTCTCAAAAAGTCTCTCATCTGTTTTGAGGCTTTTAAATTCTTCTCATTTTGAAGTAAAAATGCACTCTGAAAGCAGGGAGCGAGACTGAAACACAACAGGTACCTTAACGGCTCCACTGTGCCACTCGTCAACAGCGGACTCAGTCACCACAACACTGCACAACAGGCGAAAACTTGACACTCATATAATATTGTTTGGTCTCCCTTTGTATCACTGACCACAGAAAAGAATGGAAAGCATTTGATGGATCTTTCCTCACTATTGAATACTGGTTGGGATGTGCAAAACACAATCTGGCCCTGACTTTTAAAAAAATTCCAAAACATAAAGAGATGTCTGTACAGAACAATAGCAAGTTTCTTTGACTTAATGTTGCCATAACCAGATAGTTCATTACTTGACCAATAATATTTTAGTTATTTAAAGCTTCAGTTCCTTGCTTATCTGTCTCAGCTTTCAACGAAAAAAAGAAGAAAAGGAAAAGGCTTCATTTACATCTCTCCTGCTTGCAAGGCAGAACATAAACTCCAGAAGAAAGTAATGGGGAGCCCAATACGAGTCTTCTAGACCTCCTGATTCAAAACCTCATGATTTTTGTGACCTACCCATTTTTGATTGCTCAGGCTTACTGAAACTTTAAATTCACTCAGAGACTTTTAGTAATACATACAAGAAGTAATTAAGTGTTATGACTGATGGCTGACTATATGACAGCTGTTCAAGCATCATGTGTAGTATACTAATAGTGATGCAAAATAAAAATCATATTCATGTACTTTATTTCACAAAACAGGCAAGACAGACATTCAAACAATGTTATAATCAAGTTTTCAGGCTGGTTTTAAGTTTGCATCTGAGCAGAGAACACTCATGCTGTAATTCTATTTTTGTTTGGCAGGCTGCCAGGAAATACCTTGCAGATATTATGATTAGCTCTACCTGTGTACACAGATTTTTTTTTTTTTAAAGCTCAGTTACACCTGTAGCTGAAAGACTTGACACTATCCACACAGATTTGCAGACATTTGCCCAAAATGCTCAGAGGCATTCTCTTTTTGAGTTTAATATGATGCTGTGGTGTATCCATAGATCAGGATAATCTGAATGACCAACATTGTAATTACATTATTTATAAAGTATTTCAGGGAAAACATGGAGATCGTTTGTTAAACCTCCTATTTCTGTATGTGACTAGGCCAAGATATGTCAAGATAAAACCGTAGGGGGTTAAAACGTTTGTGGATGTTTTGCATGGCAGAGTAAGGAGATATTTGTTCAGTAAGTTCTGAAATGTTTCAAGACTGTGTTAAACTCTACCCTCAGGATGAAAAAAAAGTTAAAAACTGAGAGTTATTTTTAGTTAAGAAAAACAGAATAGATATGTCTTCACTGTTCTTTCTTTACTTGTAGGCTTTCTTTACTTGGAAAGACGATGAGGCAACAAATTCAGCATTAACTTCAACTGTACCTGTCTCTTCCAACTGCAAAAGCTTTGTCTGTATTAGTCTGTATAAGACTAATACATAGGGTCAGATTATGACATTCTTCTGAGCAATACCACTGAAATAACAGGACATTATGCAGAGCATGGACTAAGATGCTGTGTAAGAGAAAATGTATCTCACTTTTTCAAAGCACTGGGAATGAAGGGTTTGTGGAAAACAGTCCTCTAACCTCTCAGTGCTAATGTGCCAATCCAGCAAAGACTGACCACACGCTAAACTTCAGAGAATATTCACATGCTGAAAATCAAGCAGCTGCTTAGCATTTTCCTGCGTCAGGACCTCTGCCAGTTTTTATGCCCTTCGCAGTTCATTCTCAGGTTGCAGTTCTAAACTTTCCCAGACCTGCTGATGATCACTAAGACATGCAAGAAGATGATATTCAAACATTCCTTCATAGCTTCAGTTACTTTAGTTACTTTAGCTTTTCATAAATGAAGAGGTCATAAGCTGCTCTAGAATGTGTCTGTGTCATGTTGCCTATTACTTTGCAGTCCTCTGAGGAGCAGATGGAGCATTCACTCAGGGTTCTCGACAATTCCCACTCTTTTCAGTCTTGACTATTAGTGCCCCATTTCCTTTCATTTTCTAAATCCTGCTACAGTAATTTCAGAAGCATGCTGATCCAAGAACAGGAAACAAAGACAAAACTTTTGGACTCTAGGCCTAGCTCTACAGCTAACACTGAAACATAGTATGGACTTCCAAGTACTGTTCCCATGAACATACATGTAAGTGCTGTCAGTGTCAGTTTTTCCACCTTGCTTTAACAGCCTACAAAATGTATTCAATAATATGCAGAAAAGTTAATGCAGAAATATTTGGAGGATTACTAATTTCCAAGACCACTGAGGACCTCAGAGAACAGGCACTAGTTG
The DNA here is from genome assembly GCF_000690835.1 of Fulmarus glacialis. NCBI lineage: Eukaryota > Metazoa > Chordata > Aves > Procellariiformes > Procellariidae > Fulmarus > Fulmarus glacialis. The sequence continues at coordinate 41,608 of NW_009232056.1, forward strand.
AGTCCAAAGTATTTGCAGGAATCTCAGTGGATTCCATAGCTGGTAAAACCTCAGACCAGACAGAGATCTTAATTGGCTTTCAGCATCCAGCCATTAGAGGTGAGTGGTGATAACACTGTTCTGACTGGGCTTTTGTCTCGTAGAAAGGATATTTAACAGCACACAGTGTATCAAGCCTCACATTAATAAATGATGCAATTCATTTCAATCAGAATTATTGCCACAAGCACCAAGAAGTGTAATTAATATCTTCTGGTGCACCTTGTCTCATAATAGTTTTTATTCAACGCAAAGGATCATTAGGAGTTGTATCATTCTGAAGAGAACACCGCACCACAAATTCCTTGTGCTAAGCTCTAGTTTAAGGATTTTCCACCATAAGAAAATCAGGTATAAAATATTTATTACAGTGCTTTAAAATATGCTAAAATGAATGGTGCTATTTATCTCAGTATGGCACGTACCTTTAAAAAGGTTTTACGTTGCTGAGAGCCAGCTTTCTGAAACTGGTAAATGAGCAGGTAGACACACTTCTTCACCTGCAACACCACTGTCACAGGCTGCCACCCTCCCACAGGCTGCCAAGTAATGTCCAACTCTGCATCAGTGTAAAGCTGCGAAATGGAATTAAATTCTCTGTCATCACGTCAATGCACACACACAGATTCTCAGGTATCCTGTGTAACACTATTTCCCTGGATATAGCAATGGAAAATATATAGGTTTTGCTACACAAGCTGTAACATTAATGTCTGAGGAAGTCGGTGCCAATTGAAATCAATGGAAATTGGATTTACTGCCGAGGATTTTTCCAGTGGGAAGAGCTTGAGCTGCCTGTGTGGGATTTTCTGAGTTTGGTATGACACTAGGTGGCAGTAGTTGTTTTAGAAGCTTTTTTTCTTTCTTTCGTTTTTTAATTTTGATCCATAAATAGAAGTGAGAAAGCACACATAATAAAATCAGTGCTGATTCCACTGCCAGTTGATGAGGTGGGGAAATTTACAGAGACTCAATACCAGACAGCAACATGAAGCTTAAGAACCAAGACAAAGATGCATCCAAAAAGAGTGACGGCCAGTCCCAAGATCTTGTTAAGAAACCTCTGGGAAGGACAACAGAAACCTGCTAAGGAGTCATACAGCCTGTTATGGAAAGGTTTCTTCTAAGGCATTCCCAGGACTAGACATGCCATTTCTTTCCCTTCTAGAGCCAGTTACTACATTATCAACAAATTATGGGCTCTTTTCTCACATGTGGGAAAAATACCGAAAGTTCACCTTTTTCTTCTTTCTTCCTTTGGAGATAAGTTATCTTAGAACAAGAAGAAGTATGTGCATTAATAATGAATTGAAAAGTCCACTTTCTACATTGTATGCAATCATATATTTCTTAATTAACTATCAAAAAAGGAATATGATGTATTCCCATCACATAATTTATCTAACAAGTATTAAAACAAAAATTCATCTTTTTGGAATTTCAGCCTACCAAATTCTTTAAATATTAAACAAAGTGGGTTCAAACAGCACTATCTCATGAAATAGTGCACAAAGAAATATTTTAAAATTTCTACACTTTCAGTATGCAAACCCAAGAATTAAAAACACGCAGATCAGGTCTAAAGACTCAGGAGTGTTCTAAAAATATAATACATTTCAGTTTCTTCTGAGCCTGATATTTCCTGATCCTATAAAAGTATATATAATCAAGTTTTTCTCTATATCCATCTTCATAAAATGAGGTGCTTACTTTTTTATGAAAACTAAGAATTTCACATAATCATTGAGTCAAGGAACTGAAGCTTTAAAAAATGTTGTGAGGTTTGCATTTAACTTGCAAGGCTTGGCAATGCTGCGTTCCAGGAACTGCTGGAATGGTGCTTTCTGAGACCATGTACGTCAGCTGTTCAGTGGGACATAGCAACCCTCAATAACCCTTTTGGGCAGCAAGAGAAGCAAGTAATGGCTAGGTCAGCAAAGGGAATTTAACAATGACATTATCCATGTTGAAATCTGGTCAAGAAGTCCCTACTTTTAGAAAAAGACTAAGAGAATTTTAATACAAAGTCATTGGGAATTTGTTTTTTCATCATATTCAAAAGCACACTGCACTGTCACCAGCTGAGTTCCTCCTCGGGTCATATTAGGATGTTGGCTGTGAGCAAGCACTAGCTTAGAACTAGTTTCTTTCTTGAAGACTGTTTGAGCACTGACTCTAAATAATGAAAGCATTTGCAGTCATGGCACAAAATATTCTGGCTAAAATGGGGGCCATCTCTCTGGAAGATTTCACTTTTTAAACCTCTTCCGTGTCCTAAGAGAAGTGAACAGTCAGGACAGCAGTGAGGATCACAGCATCCCAGTAGAGAACAACAGCACTATTGGATTTCTAGTAAATGTGGAATTTCTGGCCAGAGTTCATACAGCATTTTCATTTCTCTGATCCCAATGTTATTTGCCATCAGACCAGATATTTGAACTAATCTATCCTAATCTAGTTCTTGCATTCTTCTGTTCTCAAAGAAAAAAGAAAACAGCACATTGATTTTTTTGTCTTCAGACTGACAATGACACTGTGCAGACTAATAGTGATACAGTTATGAACTCCAGCTGTCTTTGGTAAGGAAAAGCCATTAACACTGGCTTTCCCTTTATCCTTTTCTTTTATATCTATTTGCTTGTTAGCTGAACTTTCTTTGTACCTCTTGAAACCCACTGTAATAATTCATACTGATTGCAAAAGACATGCTAGAAGAAAAGGCTGCAAAGCCACTTATTTGTAGTTATCTCAGTTGTTGATCTTAGCCAATAAACTGCTGACTGATCACTGCAAATGTTTCTGCTTATAGCAGATATGCAATGGGCTGATACTTAATTCATTTTAGCTTCTGTTGCTGCCAGTTTTCTAGCATGACAGCTAAAATGGTGTACAATGCCCCAGCCCAGGCCACAGCACAAGTGATGCACCATGTCTCAGAAGTGGAGTGGTGCCTGTGCTGTTCTGAAACATGCCCCGCTGGACCATCTAACACATGCCATTGGTATTACCTCCAAACTGCATGGCGATCCACTCGTCCAGCTGTTTCAGCTGCAGATGGTAAAGGGAAATACATTGCTATGCTTCTAGGCTTGTCCATCATAGCTAGCTCATTTTAAAGGAGATGTGGAAAGGGACAGAAAGTCACAAGTGTGTGTAAGCACACAGTGTGGGAAGGAAATGGATATCTTAGGGACTACTGTGATTTCTATTGACAGCTCTGTTCTGTCTACGGTAGTACCCTGGGCTTTCCCCTGTTTCAGTTTTACCTTTATAGCACCCACTGTGATGTCCCTTCTCTATCAGGACAACAAGGTGCACTGTGTCGTGTGCTCCAGGGGCTCAACTGTTAGCCACAGAACAGAGCTCTTCCTGGCATTTCGCAAACAACCTGCAGTGCATCGCTCTGCTTCAGGATGGGCTCTGTATTTGTCTGTAGGATTCCAACACACAACAATTAAGAAAGCTGAGTAGGCAGAATCCGGATGTTAAAAACACTTCATCTGCACTTCTCCCTCATCTCTAGACAGGCACTGCTAGCTACCCACAGGCACTTTTATCTCTTAAACCCAAGTGGGAATTTTATCCTTCATATGCCCTCAGCTTTGAGCCGGCTATCCCAGTGCAAAACTAAGCCCGTCTGCATAAAGATACCTCTCCATAGCCCTCACTCACTGTGAAGGAGACAGCTAAACACAACACGCAATGAAGTGCACAGTTGTACGGATCAATAGTGTCATTGCTTCTCTTTATTCCCTGCCTGTCCACATCCATCTGCTTTTTCTTGTCTTAGAAATGGCAGCTTTTGGAAAATGGACTGACTTTTTGTTCTTTCTCTGAACTAGATCTGAGGTTACCAGCCCACAATTAGAGCTCCTACATACAGTACTCCAGGTGACAAGCAGCAGCCCAGAGAAGCACAGGCAGGTACACACATTGAACGCCTGCCTATTACTAGCACATGGCATCTGCCATGGTGTAGAGGGCCCACGCAAGGTCTGTGTAGCACTGCAGCTTCATCATACAAAATAAGGGTGCAAGTGATGCAGGTCCAGAGCAAAGGGATACATTTCAGACATGTGGAGAATGTCTAATATAAATAAAATAAACTGTATGAATCAAATATTTAGCTTTTGAAATGCTAGCTGTTCTAGACGAAAAATCTAAACAATTATCCCCGAGATAAGCATCACAAAGTATATTTATATTTCCCCCTAGGTTTTATTTCGTGTTCATTAATATATACAACATTTTCCATTTTAAAAATACTTTATGAGCCACATGCTCTCTCTGTGTACTTTTATGGAATTGCTATTGGAGTTGGATGAAACTGCATTTGCATTCAAGGCAGAACTCAACTCACTATAATCATGCCTAATTTGTTGGAGCACTGAGTATTTAAATCAGATTATTATAATGTTTACAGCTCCCACAACCCCCAAATTAAATGATAATTGTCAGGTCATACAATTTATAGCTATGCAGACTCTGCATTAAGACTGACAGGACCATTGTGTATATTATTAGTGAAACATTTGTGAATCTGAAGAAATTACAAGGAATCCAAAAGAAACGTGAGGAGCAGATTCTTACTACCATGCACGCAATGCAGTTTAAAGTAAACCCACTCCACTGCACAACTGAAAACCTGCAGTCTTTCTGCCATTTGAGTTCCTAGAGGAAGACTTCAGCTGACATGTTCAGAGGTTCAGGTGGTGAGCAGCCCCAGAGTAAATAAAGCACATATTCTTCTACTATTAGGCACATTTACCTACTCAAGTTTATTCCTGATATTAGACAAAAATATAAGGACTGGGTTATGAAGTATTCAGAAAGAAAGGAGCTAGTAAGTACCTGGACAACAACTTGCATGCTGCTTGAGTTTCAGCTCTGCTTCCTCTGTAGAAGCAGCTTTATGTGGAATTCAGCAGCTGAATAGCAGACTTGTAAGCAAATATATGACACTGAAAGAAACACACCTTGCTCATTTTACAGCACTTAGCAGAGTGTGGTAATGCTTCATGAGTAAGTTTGTAGATGTCACTATAAAATCATTAAAAATAGTACTTTCTCATTAAGAGGGGGGAGGGAAAAGAAATGACAAGACAATTATGTTTTCTGACCCCAAACCATAATTCTCACTGCTAGAAAATGCACACAGCTGCTAGAAACCCAGTGGTGATACTGCTGCTAAAATTCTCTTCCAGAAAGCTGGCAGAAATGTGGCCCCGATTTTCCGTTTCTCAAACGCAGATCCCACTCCACGGTGCAATGGCTGCTGCTCGCTTCCCGAGATGCGCGGCCAGTAGTAACGCCATGTTCTCCTCTTTTAACTGAGTAATGGCAAATTAGTGGGGAAGAAAAATGAAGGCACTGTAATGATCAAAGAGGAATTTTTGCAAAAAGGCATGTGTGGTTGGTTGCTAACTGAAACACAATGTCAGTGGTTCTTTTTAAACAGGAAGCAGATACTCCTGTTACTTATGGAAAGGCTGATGGAAATTTGCACGGCCTTTGAGGATGGTTGTTTTGGAACATCCTCTTTCAGGGATCTCAGGCACGCTGCTGGCAGTGAGATGGAGCAGCGGCAGAAGGGGCTTCCTTGTGGCTTGTAAGGAAACCAATTATGAGTAAACCCCTGGACGGAGGCAGGTTCTGTACTATCTATATGACATGGTGGCAACCATGTGGGCCGATGAGCTGAAAAACAGGTGGTCGGCAGCAACTGCCAAATCACCATCTTGACCTCATCAATAGCCAATAAAGCAATAGAACAGAAACAAGTTACAGATGGCAAATAACTAAATAAAAAGACATTAAGCTGCCAAGAGGAGCTCTTCTGGGGAGTAAATTGGCCCTAATACCACCAATTCTGACTCACAAAAAGAAGTGAAATTGTTTGCACAATCTACTCTATGTGTTCAGTGCATGAGTATGATTCATATGCCCTGGCATTCAAAAGAGAAATACTTTAAAGTATTTAGATGGTCAATCGTTATCAATAAGGCAAATATTATTTATAAAGTTGTAAAGATATTTTCATTCAAGAAAACATAGGCAGGCAGACAGAAAAAGAAATAGATCCTAGAGATCAGCTTCTAGTAGAAGTTAATTCTAAACCAAAATGGAGAGTGGGAAAATGGTAGATTAAAAATCACAGTCTTTGATTACTTTAAAAATCAAGAATGCAAGTAAGTAAAGCAACTGTAAATTTTTTTACAATTGAAAAAATTCAAACATACCTGCCAAAGATTCAAAATTTAAATTAACCTCTGAGACAGAAGCAACAGACAAGCATGGCCATTGGGATATGTTACAGGAAAAGTGTGCAAGATAAATGAAACAAAACAGCTAAAGTATCGAAGTCTCTTGTGAGCTATGTTAGATAATTAGCATGAATGTGGTGGATGGTGATATCCAGTGAGCCCAGAAGCTCCAAAAGACAAGGACAAAACATTAGGTTAATAACAGCCATTTACAAAAAGGCAGAGACTAATTGTCCAGTTGGCATATAGGAAGTTGTTAGATGAACATATTACTGTAACAAGTGAGAAAAGAAAGATGGGAGCTAATGAAGGAGAAGGTGGCAACAATAGAGTTATGATAGTATTGCTTTGCTAAAATTTATTTGAAAGGCAGAATTAAGCATTGCATGCTACACTTTTTTAATACAGCAACCCAGACAGAAAAGGAGTGGAGGGTTGTAGGATTTTGTGCATCCACAATGCTTTAGGGTGGCTACATCAAACAGCAAATGGAAGCAGCATCCAACAGGATTCCCAGGTGCCAAGGCAGAAATACCAGATCTGGGAAAGTATCCATATATGTAAACTCTATTATCACAACAAGACACAAGATAACAAGTCTTCAGAACCGCTTCATGCGTAGAAAAGGAGGTGCTGAAGATCTGCCTGGTCTGTCAGTCTTACTGGGATATTCCTCCCTTCGAAAAATCTCTGAAATAATAAGTTTTATTAAACTTTCCTGTTAACATCAGTTTTCTTGCTGTTTTGTGCTTGTTTGTTTGTTTACCATTCAGCACAAACAAAACAAGTTTGGTAACTAAGTTGGGGGCCATTGTTAAATCTCAATGGTAAATAAGAGCAAGTCTCAAGAGAAACAAAAAAAAAACCCCACCAGACACAGGAAGCGTGGTACAGCATTCTGCACTCGGTGGTTTGCCCCAGGGCTCCACTTCTGCCTTACAGCCGAGCTGGGATGGGCAGAGTCCCTGTGGGAAATGCCAAACTCAAGCAGCTCCCCCCCCACATCTCTATACGTTCCTCTGATGGAGAACAGTATGATCTCCATTAAATCACACAGTCCAGTCTCCCTGCACTCCATCCAGGCTGGCATTGTAGGAGCAGGGTGCTTCCAACAACAAGCAACCACACCCCAGGTGTTTATGTGAGCAGCTACGCTGCCACCACAGCACTGCCTGCGGTACTCTCTTTGCGTTTTAGTGATGATGTGACAAATCTACAACACTCCTAAACTGAGCTTAGCCATTGTAGGAGGCCATTTCTGCATGAAGCTGTGCCACAGCTGTCAGGTCAGCTTGTGAGCATCGCTGCTGACCTGCGCTTAAGCTAGAATGGTGGCCATGCGGACAGACTTTCATGATTTATAGACATTCAAAAGCACACAAACACATCCCTGCAGCATGTAATCTCTGGTTCCACGATGCCTCTATGTATCAAACGTTACCATGCTCAAAAGGTCTCTGATTGTCTTTTAAAAACAGGTAACTACTTCTTAAAGGTTATTACTAAACTTTAAGTTTCAGTAAACATTTAAAATACAATATGTTGTAGAAGCTCATATAAACTGCACCTGTAAGTGACATCTTTGCAATACTCTTGTACATAGGAGCCTCAAAGCTATTTCTTGCCAGCAGCAGTGATGCACAGACTCAGATGTTGTTAAAAAGCTTACAATATCAGCAGGGCAACTGCTGCCTCCATTAGAAACACGATACTAAGATGCTGATTAATACCAGGAGGGGGCTTTAATCAGCCAAAGCCATATGCTATTTAACTTAAGATGAAAGTGCAAATGATAATCATTATTTCAGAAAGGATGTATTTAAAAGAAGAGCAGAACAGCAAGTGGCATCTTTTTATCATTAGAGCTTCTTCATGCAGCCCCTTTTTTTCTAAAGCTTTATAAGCTTTTATGAACATCTGGATCATTTCTTCATTATATAGGCTTCCAATATCATTATGTTTGATGTAGCGTTTTTAGTGGAGCTATGCTAAACTTCTAAATACAATTAATTCCTATTAATTATAGTTTTCAAACTGGTGAAATTATCCATCATTAACTTAATCACTTGTATTTTATCTTAAAATTGTATTCACTCTTTTATAATCCCTACATCTAAAGCCATTTCTTCCCTAGGCTTTGTGTGATGTTTTGCATGCTGTTTGTATAAAAGTTTGCCAGCCATTTTCAACTGCTTGTAGAACTGAAGCTGTCAGCGGCAGACCATTTTAAAATAGAACCTAATTCAGCTTAGTTGTTTTACGAAGAAGTGCTTCAGAGAGAAGGGGAAAAAAAGAGGTGAATTTGGATCTATAAAGGGCAAGACTTCATTAGACCTGGCGAAAATTTAGTGTTGTATTCCTTACACCAAGGAGGGGGGCGAGGGGGGCTTAACAAGAGGAAAGTAAGGGAAGAGAGTTATTCACTGGCTTCCACTCCATGTGGCAGTAATTCAGCATGAATAGAGCCAAATGATTTGGAAGTCTGCATCCACTGTACTTGAAGAATTAGGAGCATCTTTAATATCAAGTTACAACCCATCTAAAGAAAAAAACATCTCCAAAGCTTTTTCTGAACACTCTGGCCTCATTTTAGGCTTATTCTGGAACTTAAATCATGACACCTTCATTGAATGCCTCCTCAATTTCCAAGCCTAGAGTTGGACAGATGTTTCCTTTTCTTTGGTATGACATTTGCAGAATGAAAAGAGAAAGAATCAGAGGGTTAAAAGCACCAGAACAGACCTGTTTAGTTCTCATCAGCCTGCTTTCAGACACTGGAAGTCAGAAAGAGTGCAGGGAGCCAGAACTGCTGTTAGCGCTGATGAGACGCAAGTATCAACTTTGTGGGGTGTGGTATGTCCAGTATGCAATAACCCAGTTATTATCATTGTCACATATTTAGTTCTCAGAACAACTCCTTCTTGCAGAAATACCTGGAGTGGGTGGTCGGCTGAAAACAGGCCACTGTTTTCACTCCAGTCAAGAGGTACTTAAGCCCTTAAACCCAGATTGCTCTAGGGCTCTCTCCATCCAGGGCCATTGACCCTCCACAAAAAAACAGAGCATGGTAAATTGGAGTTACGCAGACTCCAATACAGCACAGAGCCTATGCAGCATTGCAGTCCATCCTGCTAACCCAAACTGCCTTGACAACACCTTTTTGGTTAGAGCTGAGGCCCACAGAAAGCTGTCCACCTTCTGGACTCTTGCCACATCACAGCCCATACCTTGGGTTCCTGGTTTGTACATGCCTTAAGGAATGAAGCCATTGGAAAAGACAATTATCTTAAAGGTTCATCATCTTGAGCAGGTATTTTCTAATTCCATCACACTTCTCCACTATTGCAGCTTTTTGTCTGCTGGACCTGAAGGAGCTTAAATGACATTCACATGCATCTTTTACAAGGAATGTAGTATTATCCTGTTTTTGTACTAAGGGCTCACTGAATGCTTCCTCTGCTTGAATTTACCTAAGAACTGTTAAATACATCAAGAGCACAAAGACCTCTAATTCTCACAAATAAAACTGTTTTCTCCTTGTCTTTTTTTTCACTGGCATTCTGTGATAGCAAATTCTTTCTGTAACTTTAATTCTTTAATTCAGTTGGCTCCTATATTTTCAGAGACCTCTAGTCTGGATGTCCCATTCTTCTATTCAGGTTATTTAGGGTATTCTTCTCTTTATTGATGATACCATGTGATATCAAATGATCATTTTGGGCTCAAGGTTCCTTAAAGTAATACTTTTTATTTACAGTTCCAGCTGCATCGGTATCACAGAACCATGTGCTCCTGCTCTGCTTGTTTCCCAGGTTCCCATTTTGGGAAGCTAACATACTTAAAAATACAGTTCCCAGTGCCTCAGATTACAAGGAAGCTGATTCTACATTACTCCCCCTCTCTTCCATCACATGTTGGAAAAATCTTGCTTCTGTCAAAAAAAACCAGGTTGACTGACACTGAAAATTATTGTTCCAAGAGAGAGACTGAGCAGGAGCTAAAGTTTGTTTTATTCCTTATGTAGTGAGACAAGGTTGTTGTTGGTTTTGAAAACTTGTGGCAGCATGTGAGATCCAGCAGCAAAGCTGCGCCAGCTGGGGGTGGAATCCTTCAGTCTGTTTTAATCACTACTCTATTTCCTTTCAGCTCCTGCCCCTCCTTTGGCTCCGCTCTCATTTTTACTGCCCTCCTCTAAATGGAAATTTTCAAAAATAAGACTCAGGCATCTGACCCATGGCTCACCTCCAGGTGTGCCACAATATGCCTGCTGGTCATAGGGGCTGCTTTTGCTCCGGAGGGCAAAGCTTTTACCTTTGATCACTCCAGATGTATTTTCTCCTCATAATAAACTGAAAATTACAATCATCACTTTTGGGTCTCCGACAGCTCATTTGCCCATTATTTCTTCAGTAAGACATACAATGAATACAGTGGTAAAAAGCTACACAGTCTAATGCAGTTTTAAACCAAAATTCAGAAACAATGAAAATGAACTTCTCTCCACAAGTAAATTAGCTGCCAGGTGCTCCAAGATCAGGACAGCAACATGCAGATCCAACAGGAACTTATGGTTTACTTCAGAAATTTCTAAGTTAGGCTAACAAGGATGGTCCAAAGTTGACTCTTTTTAGTTCTGCATAATGTACGTACCTCTCCTTTGCAAATCACTCCTGACTAAACACAGAGAGCAGAATACTCCCAGTTGCTTCTAGGTAACGCAGAAGACGTTCATACGGCCACTTTACAAACTTGCCCTGGAAAAGAGACTGCAGCTGATTCAAGAACATAAGAAATACTGGATTAGGCTGGTGGTGCTTCTGCCTCCATCAATGGAGAAGTAACCTTTAAGCCCAACCCTTTTTCTCCTGTCTTTTAACCAGTTTTCAATAAAATAACCTGTCTTGGCAATGTAGTTTCTTCAGTAACCTTTCGTGTGGAACCTTGGAAAAGGTTTTTTGAAAATCAAATCATTTGATGTGCACATGCTTATTTGCATCTCATTGAACTGCAGGTTAGGGGCAGGATCTCCCTTTCCAGAAGCTCTTGCCCAATGCACCACATTTCTCTATGGACTCACTGAACTTCTATATGACAGACTCTGCCCTCTCTGTCCTGTTTTTCCCATGATCCCCTCTAGGGCTCATTTTGTATTTCACTTACACACCCATTGAGTAAGCTCAGACAGAGGCACTCAGAGGAGTCTGAAATCTCTCATGTGCTTGAGGCTTAGTATACTCATTGAGTACCGCAGCTAGGGTTTGAATGGTCTCTGAGCATTAGTACAATCCGCAGCATCCAATGGGCTCTGTCCATTTAGTGGTGCAAAGGGTGTCAAAAAGCTTGCAGCCTCCACCTGGCTGTCTGATATAAAATCAAAATCTTGTACCTTCACTGCTGCCCCAAATCTGTCCCTTTTGAAGACCATTTTTTTTCCATGACAAGGATCTTCAGAACTAATACACAGAGCCTTTAAAAGGTTAAGGTGCTTGGCTCCTAATGGTCCCTTTGCTTACAGAAGGTGTTGGGGCTTGCAGGCTAGGGGATCCAGGACAAATAAACAAAACAGCCAATTTAGTCAACAGCAGCAAGGACTAATGACTACAAAGCTTAGTTGGTACTAAGATGCCTTGAGCTGGAGTCCCAGCCCTGCCTCTGACAGGCTGCAGGGCCCTTGAAAGTCTTTATCCACTGCGCTCTGTAATTATCTTGTCTGTTTAGATTGTGATCTCTTCATGTCAGTGATTGACATGACACATTTGTACAGTGCCAGTAAAACAGGAGTCACAGCACAGCCCAGGTTAGGACCCTGAGGTGCTGCTTTAGTAACAACATGCACTCTCTTCTTCTGGCATTGCAGGAAGCCATAGCTACATCATAATATCCACCTGCTTTGGGCCATCTGGTATACATAAATGTCCCTGTGTCTTTTTACATGTAAATATAACTCTTTGAAGACTCTTCTTATTGTTACCAGTCATTGCTTATTAACTGCTGTCAGAGTTTTATGCACCATATGAGAGAGAGGTGGATCCAAGGAGCCTTACAGTCCAAGCAGAGCAGCAAACCATTTGGAGACAACGTGCAGCGGATGAGCCAGGAGCTGGTTCCTGTTCAAAGTGTTCCCCAGGAGCGGACTGCATTGCAGTTGCAACAGGTTTTCAGGGAACTGGCAAAGGGGACAGTGTTCATACTCTCAGTTAACAGGCATGCTTTTGAGCGTGGAGGGAAGTTGCAGGTTCAGAAAGCATAACACACGACACTGTGCTGAACAAGGAAGGAGATATAAAGACAGAAGGGTGTGAAGCAGACAAAAGGAACAAAAGGAGGGACAGAACAAAACCATAGCTGTTCCCTAGGGAGGGACAAAACAGATCAAAGCTCTTAAGGCTAAAAAAATAAAATTTATATAAAAGGAATTGAACGGATGGAAAGTTTCCAAATGGAGGGGGGTGGGCTTTGGTTGTCACATACCTTCTAGTGTTCAGCATCTCATACATGTCAGAAAATATAAGAAAGATCCATTTGAGACCCCACCTTTCTCTCTATTGCACAGAGACATCTGCCTTCCTGTGACAATGTCCCTGAATTTTAGATCTAGAGTACGACAGAAAAGTGATTCTGTTAACAGATCTGTTCTACTAAGCAGGCATTATCTTTGCGTAAGATTTGTATGAAGTGCCTCGCACAAGTGAAGCTAAATAGGGCTTTTAGGCCCAACTACATACAATTGTACACACAATACAAAAAAATCGTCATCACGGCTGAAGCAGTGTGACACCCCGTTGAAGAATATTGCAGTCCAACAGCGCGCGAGAGAGAATATACTTTGAATGAATTAATCCACTGGTTCTTCTACCTTTTCAAGATTCAAATGCCAACATCACCCCTTAACTGCCAGTCCTATTTCAATTCCCTGTGTCTGGAGAAATTGAACTGAGAGGGGACCATAACAAAATGAGGTGGTTAAGCCTCCTAGAACAAATACAGTTCCTTCTGCACAAGTGCTGAGGGCTAAAACTTTCTTGCTTCCAAAGTCTTTTGAGAGTCCTGAAATTCTTTTCTTCTGTGTTGCATTTTGAAGTTGCTCCCCACGAATATCCTTGTCAGACAATACTAACTCTCCACCTACTGACTGTCAGTAGTTTTCACTGAGATGACATTTGAAAGACTCAGCGCTTGAAAGCTAATCTCTCTTCTCAAGAGTTTTATTTCCCAGCAAATATTTGGATATCTATCAGACAAATAAAGCGAATGTGGATGTCTCTTTGTAACAGTTCAACCACAAAGGTAAAGACTGTATAGATTGGAACTTAATTTGACTGAAAAGATACTTGAGACAAAATAGTGTCAGTTTCAGCCCAGAGTTATAGGTAACTGCAATTCTTTAAACAAAAAAATCTGAATTAAAAATTCACTTCTGTAAATGCAATATTAAAGTTGGTGGTGTTGTCTGCTGGAATCAGAGTTTCTATGAATAGTGGATCAAATCCATCAGCAATTTAGCATGGCTCACAGTGAAGAAAATATTTACAATGCCGTGAGAGGTGTGATGGATGCGTTCAGACTATCAAATTGTCCTTAACCCAGCCTGGCTACGGCTGAGTGCTTTTATGACAGCATAGGCTTGAGTATGCTCAGCGGCCCAGATGGGTTTTACAGGCTGGGCTAAATTTCACTCTGTGACAGCTTCCCTGCTACCTGCACCAGAGGTAGCTGAAGTGAATTTAAGGGTATGTGGGATCCCCTCACTGCACTAGAAATATGTCTGAAGTCCTTGAAAATGTCTTGGGAATGTTTTTGTCATCTCTTTTCTAATACATTGTTATTCTTTTTCAGAGCTGTCCAATCCAATTGCACTTCAAATTAAGCCTAAATTTTGAATGGCAACAAGAGACCTCAGCCATTTCTTTTAGATCTTAAGGAGAAACATCTCAGATGTTGCACACCAGCTTAGCTCAAGACACGTTATTTCAGCTGCTCCTAATGCTATGGGTAGTCTGTTTGGCCTAATGAGTCAGATTATTACAAAAGCATTTCTTCCACTGTGCAGCTGCAAGTAAACCTGGAAGCATGAGATTTGATTACAGAACTTTGGGAGAGCTTGATGCAAGAATAAAGAAGCCACCCTCTATCTTTCTGTTCCTATACAACGGACAGTTTTAGTTCTGCTCCTGTACTCACTGTTGTACAAGGATCTTCTTTCTTGCTCCCATGATCTGTTCAAACCCCAAAACAAGGTCCTGGAGCTTTGGAAGGGGAGAGCTCGGTGAAGCTCTACCTGTGCGCAATGGCATTCAGTAGGAATTTTCCAAGAGCTCTCCAAAAGGTAGTGCAGTTGCACACCATCCACAGGAAAGCTTCCCCATTCTTGAACTTTCCAAGGTATTTCTTTAATGGACGTGAAATCCACAGGTTGATCATAAAACTTAAAAAAATCCAAGTCTAGAGAAATTATTTAACAGCTGAGTCTTGAAATTATGCCAGCTCTCACTTTCATATATGCGTGAATCTGTAAATTAGCATGTATTGTAGCCAGCTCACCCTACTCACAATCAGATAATCTCTGTTCACTTCTGTCCCACCTTAACTGAGAAAAAATATTTCTGGCTGTTGACTTTGGACTTTCCCTGAGCCTCTTCCACACCTAATCCTCTTCAGCCAAAAAAGTCTGAATCTGGCAGGGAGATCTGGATGAAAGAAAAAGTCCTCTTTTATCCAGGTTTTATTTTTTGTCTCTGCACGTTATTTTGTTAAAGTAGAATAGAGAGGGAGAAAAATTCAAGAAATACAAGAGATGATTTTTAGGAGTCATAGACAGCTTTCCAGAGAAAATGTAGGCATCCTCTCTACTAATATTGTTCTCTTCTCACAAGAAGTCCCATGTGTAAGGTACCAATGTTCCCATGCATTGTAACCCGCAGTTTTCTTTTATTAGTTAGCATCCCAAGGCTGCAAAGTTTCCAGGGAGTTTTGGGCAGCTCTGAATTATATGTTTTCTTAAACAGAAAAAGTCACTCCATGTTTATGTTTGTCTCTTCCCCATCTTCAAAGTGTTAATAAATATTATTTTCTTATAATTATTCCCAACTAACAGAAGAAAAGACTGATAAGAATTTAAGTGCCTTGACCAAAACTATGGAGCT
>NW_009232056.1:57076-65878 GCF_000690835.1 Fulmarus glacialis
ATTCCTCAACTATCACACATCAAACATCCAGTCATCTCTATTTTCTGACAAATATTTCTGATCCTAATAGGCAAGGCTCATTTCAGTGTCATACATGTTAATACACACAAAGGGAGCCTGGCTGTGTCTGGAAACTCATATTTATGCTTTACTTATTCAGATACACCCCACCACAACAGGCACCCATTACAGGGTTTTTATGCCCTGTTAATTAATCAAAGCTATTTTGCAATCTCAGTCCAGTTTCTAGCAGACATACGGTAATATTAAGACATTGATATATTTCAGACTCGAACCCTGCAGAGCTGTCTCAGCAAAGAAAAAGACTGACTGGCGCAGAGCCCGAGCTCCCATCGCAGCCCCCGTGGGTGCTCCCTTTTCCAGGGCAGCACGCCCGGTGCACTTGCTCTGCGAGTAAATCAAGCAAAGCACACACGGTTCATCAAACCAACCTTTTCACCAGCTTCAGGAATAATGAATAGGAAACATAAATCCAGTGCAAGCAGCAGGACGATACAGCAGCAACACCCTCTTCTACAGCCAAGTTTCTAGTAACATCACTAGATGTTCTGTGACTGAAAAATGTGGGGTTTGGGTCCAGAAAGCGCCTTCCCCTTCATCACAAAACTGCTTAGCCTCCCCAAGTGACTATCACTCCATCACAGTCTGTAGATCATAGGTACGAACGGAGTTAAATAATTGACACTTTCCTTTGTTTAATTCAGCATACAACTTTTGCCAGTGTTGAGACACTGGACACCACAAAGCAATCGCTATAAATTTCCAAAATATACTGTGCTGGTTTATACTTTCCACTCTGATGCTTTTACCAGTATTAACTCTCTATCTTCTCAAAATTACGCATTGTCAAATTAAGCACAGTGGGTGGCGCATTTATGATTGTTAAGTAAAACCATTGAAAGAACGCTCATTTCCTATAAAACAACAAGGATTTTTACAGAATTCCTGTCTTGGTTCCACACTTTAAAAAAATCCACTTTTTCTTAATCTCTTAAACTTGGGCTAAGCAGAGTTTTAAGGTTTGCAGAGCTGTTCTCCAGCTGAGTGTTTCCTTTTAGATATGCACACCTCCTTGTTGGACATTCATTATCAAACCTTGTGTTTGCCTTTTATCTACAAGCCCTCTTCAGTGTTCAGCATAAACTACATGGACACCTTGCAGATTGACATTTCTTCATTCATGCTTTACCTTAAACAGCATGTGAAGACATCAAAGAAGAGGAGCCGACTTTGATGTTACAAAATGAAAAACGCCTCATGATTTGCCAAGACCAGGGGACTTCTAGTTTGCTCTTTTTTCCCTTAAAGAAATACTACTGCTTTGCCTATGAATATGTGAAAATCTTTGCCATTTTCACCAAACTTGTATAAACACTTTGTTCCTGGTAAAAAAACAAGCCACATCTCATTGCAGTCTATTAAATATGGGCCCCAGTGCCTAAACTACAGTGGCTTGAAGGAACACACACACTTTATTTAAAGAGCTTATTTGTTTCACACCTGTGACTTTTACACACTCCAGGTGTCATGACCCCCAGCGTCACCTCACTAATACTGATAATAATAGTGCATGTGCTGTGTTTTTCATTCACAGGTCACTAAGAGGGATTTAGAAAAGCATGGTCATTCCTATGCTGCAGATGAAGAAATTGTGCCATAAGAGATGTTATTTAGTTTGGCCATGATAGCAAATAGCCAGCAATAAAACAGAGCAGTCCCAATTCCTACGCAGATGCTTGACTCGGCAGCTCACTCCGGTCATGAAATCAAAGGCGATGGTGCTCAGCACCGTAACAGACAGAAAAAGTGCCAATAACCCTGGGAGGAGGCCAGTCGTACTTTATCAGAAGGTGCTGCACACCAGAATAGAAAAGACTTGATTTGGTTCATAATTTATGTTCCTATTGTTTTGAATACTATCAAGGGAGGATTTCTTTGTATGTTTTCTCTCATTGTTTGAAGTGAAGAGCTATCCTGTCCTTATAAGGACAGTAGGAATGTGCATAATTAGTCCAAGGCTAGAGAATAGAGACATTCAAAATGAACATTTGTTATTGATTTCCCAGACTGCAGTGGAACTGAGAAGAATATCAAGAGAGGAAAAGATATGTAATTAAATGTGATTTGTTAGAATGCTGGCTAGCTAGGTCATTGCATATGTATTATTCGACTGCGTTGCTTCAATGTAAAGCACACAGTTCCTCTCCCTGGTACAAAATCCTTTGATTAACCAGCCTCCCTTCATTGGTGGAAGGGGCCAGCCCTTTTGTTGTTTTGCTGCTGGCAGTGTTGCTTGTACTATTTCTTTAAGACTCTTCATCAGATGTGGTTTGTCAGGAACATGCCTAGAGTGTACGTCAGAATAGAGCTCATTTGCTTCGATGTGCATTTGTAATGTGCCTGCTCCAAAAGGAGGGGAATGAAAACTTTGGTCACACTGTTAATCTGCAGGAACTACATTTTAAGCAACTGGATGCGAGTAGACTCTGCACATACTGTAGTGTCGGCTACTCCTTTCAAACAGAATTTTATCAATAATTGGTGCCAACACAAGAACACATGTCAAACATTTACTGCAATTGATTCAGCAGGCATGTGCTTAAAAATGCTGTAGAGAGACCTTTTATTTTCAGTTTAGGGCCTGAAATTTTCCAAAACAACATGTATAGCTACTTTACCTCATTTCTTGCTGTATTGTGCTTAAAGACCAGCACAGATACGATCAGTTTGACTATTTGGCTCCAGTGTTATAGGTTTTGTACTCAAGGCTTTTACCCTTGAGCAAGTGTTTTGCATACCAAGAAAGTCTGAAAGTGAAAGAGTTACACTTCCTTGAAGGTCCACTTGAATGACTGTGAGAAGAGAGCCAAAATGGTAATCAGATCCCTATGAGATCATATTGAAAGCAGCCATGCCTATTTCACAGAGCCTTCTGATGTTGCAGGGTTCTGTAATACATTTAATCACTGGAGTTTCAATAAGTTGAGATTTGTTGTGAGTACTGTAGAGAGCACTCATCTTAGATAAAATGCTGCCTGGTAATGCTCTTACTGCTACATGAGCCAGAATGCAATCGAATATCCATGGTGATTTAGCCTTGCACCGTCATCCCAGTGAAGGGGATGCAGGATTTTCACAGCTCCATAGCAGTGGATTAATATAACTATTCATTACAATTCATGGGAGGCCTCATCCAGCTTCTGTCAGAGTCGAAGGAAAGATGCCATTTGATTTTACTGGGAGTTTGGAGGGGGTTTGTGTGTCCAATCCTGTAACTGCCCTCCACTACCACATAAGCTTCCCCAGGGCCCTCTATTACTCTGCTGCCCAGGTGGCACCTATATGGCTGTTGGCCTGCTTTTATTACCCAGTGGAGCCCAGGTGATCCTAATTTTGTCAGACAACTAAGCATTGGTACAGAGAGATTTAATAGCTAAACCTTGTCTACCTTGTTTTATTTTATTCAAACCTGTGAAGTTCTGACTGACCTAGAAAATTAAGTTTGGCATAAACCATGTTGATGCCTGTCTCTGAAAGAAGTGAATGAGTGGGGTTTTGAAGATGGTGCTGCAAAAAATCACAGATGTGACTGCGTGTGGATGAAACCCAAGTAGCTTAGCTCACAACGTAGCATTTCATCAGGCTTAAAGTTTGCAGGGAGGCAAGAGAAAATCCTTGTTATCCTATCTTCATCAAATGGCAAACAACTATTATCCAGTTAAGCTTGAACCAAACAAACCTTTTATTAAGCCTAGGTTTTGAGAAAGCCCTTCTCCACTAATGGATATGGTTTGCAGCTTGCTTTGAAAGATGCAGAAACCAAGCTAAAAATGACCAAGATTAAAGAGCAAATTACTCACACAGGTCAATCCAAATAACCCCTTCCGGTTTCTTGCAAAAATCCAAACGTGTAGACTGTCAATGGACCTTATAACACTGAAGAAATCTGAAAGGTAGTTTATGTCTCTCAAGCAGTTAAAACAAAACAAACACCTGAGCCTTATTATGTTACCATTTCTGTCTTTGCTACCACTACTGAGCAGCAGAACAAGCAAGTTTGTAGGTACCAAGGCTAAAAGATGGTTCAGCATATGGTCATATTGTGTTCTTTCTGCCTATACAAACAAAATACCCATTAGATTTTAAAAAAAGAGAGAGAGAGAGAAACACAATGTGCTTAAAAATGCTTCTTTTTGTAATGTAGTCTAGACCTTATAACAATCAAATAGGAAAAATTATCTGGACAATTATCTGGGCTGCTAGAGCCAACCAAATAAAATGGATACCTCTGATCAAAGAGCACTGAGTTTTCAGAGGTGGCTCTTGAAATATGCCAGGTTTGAAAATGGAAACCTCAGAGCATGAGTCCTTTCCCCTTGGCTGACAGGCACTTGCTGAAAAACGGAAGGGGTTTTCCAGCAGATATTTTGAGTGTCAGGAAAAAAGAATTTTGCTAATTAATGCGGATTTTGAGGACAATGTTTTTGCCTAAAAATACCATTGTTAGTACAGGGTTTTTTTGACAGATTTGGCAGATTTCTGTAGCACCTTCTGACCATATGAAGTTGTGTGTGACTTAACCTTTTTATTTCTGCCTTTTGGGGTTCAGTCTCTGTCACTGTTGCCCTCTGCATTCAACTCCTTTGTAGACTCAGTGCTCCTGACACTCATTGTTATTCTGCTCTCTGCTTTCAACATTATTCCAGTGAGATTCCCTCCTTGTCAAAGCACTGACTCACTCTACCTTAGAGGACTGTCTGTTGATCTCTAAGACATAGGCGAATCTTTCTGGTTTCACTATTGTTATCAGCTGGCCAAGAGTGCTAGGATTAAAATGTTTAACAGAAAAAATGTTCACAATCTTATTTATATCACTTATAGTAATAGAAACATCACAACAATTTAGTGCTCTGCTGTGCTTGAAGGTTGTACGTAATTGAGAACTGTTTAGCAGCATCTCATTCACTTCCTTTCACCCCCCTTTGCTGCTAGCACTCAAGTACCAAAACCTTTTTCTGGTTACCTATCAGATGTTGTTGAAAAGAATTGTTTGGAGACGTAAGGATTAGCCAGGTGAAATCCTGCGTGCTCCCTTTGTTCCCCAGACCAAACACGGAAAAGCACACCATCTATAAGCCATATTTATCCTCCTCTTTTCTTGAGCCCGAAATAAGGTCTGGTCAAATCACAAATTACCATAAATATTCTCATTAAGCATTAGCCTATTCTTAAAGTAATAGTTGTCAGTACCAACTTAGCTGCAAGAAGCCCTTTTTAGTTTTGTAAAAGCTGTATAGCAGCAGACTAGACATGGAAAGGTAAAGCAAGCAGATTAAATTCTCAAGCAGCGGTTATGCAGTTTAAGATGCCTACATCCCGACACAAACTACACCTTTGTCTGTAGCAGCAGCAGTACACTTCTCTGCCAGCATCAATATGTTCAGGCTAGGGAACTTTCCCAGTCTGAATGGGCCTTATTTCCAGGCGTGGTTTCAGCCAGCCACAGGACTTTCTGAGCTGCAGCCCCCTGAGTGGAGGCTGCAGCTTCTGCTACTCCTGCACTCTTCACAGCCTCCTTGCAGCCCTGCCAGGACCCTCTGACACCCCAACATCTTGCCTGAGCACACTCCGTAGCTCCCCAAGAGAAAGAGCAATCCCCGCCCCCCCCTCCCTGAAACCCCACCCCCTACTAGAAGACTAAAATACAACCACAAAGAAAAGTAGAAGACTAAATACTGTGCAGTCAACAAGGGCAAAAAGAATCATCAGAATTATAATAGCGAGACCATCACCCAGCACAAGGGACTGGGAGTTTTGGAAAGGACAGGATCACCTGTTCACTGCAGGCCTCAAGACAAGCTCTGACTGCTGAGAAGCCTTGGGAAGTAGCTTCTCAATGCTCAGTTTTTTATCCCATCCCTTAAACGCATGCAGCGCTGGCTGCTGTCAAAACTGTAATGCCAAGCTAAAGTACCTGCTAGCATTGCCTATTTTGGTAATATTTATTTAGTGCAGATTTGGGACCTTTATGAGGCACCACAATCTCTGGAAATTTCATAAATAAACCAGTTCATTACTAGCCTAATTAACTGATCTCATGTAGCTGTAAACCCTGGTTAAGGGAACTGGTCCGTTTCCTCCACAGTGGCAGATAACAAGCATTACACAGCAGTGACCCAAACACTTCTGTCAAGTCTTTCCAACATCTCTGAAACCTTCCAGAAAACGAGGGGTATGTTGTATTTTCTGCTTGGCACTACAGCTGTAGTACATAGTACCACTGTAATGTCAGACTCTCATTTATCTTTCCCCAATTGCACTTATTGTTGCAATTAAGGGAGAAAACCAGTTCATGTAACTTTAAAGACCTAAGAAGTGCTATCGCACTTTGAACTATTACACTCCTCAATCTAAAAATATTGTCTACACACTAGTCTCCTTACCTGAGGAGCTCAGAGGTAGGAACTAGACGTGTAAACTCCTTCAGCAGTAAGCGAAAAAGGAAGAGAAAAAAAATTAAAAAGTAAAAAAAATCAATCTACTGCAAGTGGCCAATACAGCAAATTACAGCTGACAGTCATATTGCTAATTGAAGTACTACTATATCAAACAAAATGATTAAGGAATTGACTGGGTCTAACCCTTTACCAGTAGAGATATGAAACTCAATCATGGTAAAATACATGAGCAATTTAGGCTCTTACTGTAAAGAATAGCAGTCATTTTATTTGATTCATCAACAGCACAGCAGCCTTGACAATATGTTCTGCATGTTACAGTGAAGCCTGACAGCTCACAGGACGTCAGGTCTCCTGTGCATGAAGATGCAGCTTTGTTGATGCATAATTCCCTCAAGGAGTCCATTATTGTGGACTGCAGTGTTAAACAAGTGCGGGCTGAGCACTTAGATCTCAAAGAATGAAAAATGGGACTGTTAAAACATTAAACCAGGAACACATTAGAAAGAAAGGTCACAATAAAAAATACGGTGTTTGTGTATATCTCATTATAACTTAATTACTGGTGATCAGGAATGAAATAGCCATCAATGATACTACCTTCTCAAAACTCAAGGTTTCAGCTGAGAGATTAAGTCTGGAATCAATATAGAGTTAAATTTAAATTCCAGAGTTCACTGGAAGCTGTACTGGAATAAAAGAAAATTTGAAGTCAGCCCTATGCTTCTAATTGAAGCAGCTTAGCGATGCAAACTTAAAGCTGACTATTACACTTAGAAGAAAGAAAAAGCATCTCTTCACACTGAGCATTTTCATCTTTCAGTCTCTATCTGAGCATCATTACAAGCAAAGAATTCAAACCTGTCACAGCGCTTCAGCTTTACAATTTATAACCTGCTGCAGAACTACAGTTGAGCCAAGCCTTTCTCTCTTGAACTTTCTCTCTTGAACTTGCTAGAACGGTTCATGTGAGTACTGCCCCGAAGTGTCCCTTCTGCCTCCTATTGGAGCATAAGAGACTTTGAAACATCACAAATTCATTTTCCACTTGGAAGATGATTTTCAGATTAATTTTTTTCTTCATGTTTATCCTTAAGGTAATTTTCTACTCAGAACTCTTAAAAAAAAAAAAAGGGGGGGGAGGGTTCTCGCTCATATGCAGTCTACATCAAAAGATACCAAAGCTACAAACTGGTTAGGAAGCAAGCTGACTGACCTAACCAAGAGTCACCTGGGGCCCCCTGAAGGAAAAAAGAAATGACTGAAAGTCATCAGAGAAGGAAAAATAAAAAACTAAAGTCCATACTGTTGTGCTGAGCTGGTCAGAGCATGCCCACCTCACCCTATTTAGGGAGAAAGTGTCTAAAATTATAGCTGGCTGGAAAAAAAAAAACGCAGGAAAGTAAATTCAAAAGTTCTGAACATTTTTCACACTTTTTCTTGTTGACACTCGGTGCTGCTGACTGGCCCCACTTGCAGACAACAGAAGCCGTGGTCACTCCCTGGTTATGAAATGGCTCTGTGTCTGGGCTGCGCCGCTCGCCATGAGGGCGGCATCGACAGAGCGAGACCGTCTGAGAGCGCAGGGTGTGAGGGATCCCCTGGCAGCCACAGTGAGCGACAAATCAAGCGGTTATTTTCATCAAAGTGATAGAAACAGAGTTGATCAAAACAAGCAGAAGGCACTGTTCTATTTGGTCTGTACACTTTGTACACTGCCACTTGGGAACTTAATTATTCCACATGCTTCATGTTTCTATCTTTAGTCTGATGGCATACAGCTGTTCTTTTCAACATCACTGCCTACTGCCCTTTCCCTGCTGTTGGGGTAGGATTGTAAATAGACGAGGCAAGATTGCCTCAAGTTTAACCCTCTGCCGGTGCGGCCTCGGCTTACTGATGAACTGTAAGCCCGGAGAGATGGAGCAGCGCTGGGACAGGGCCGGGGGGAGCATGGCGGGGGGGTACCATTGCTGCTGGGGGCCAGCCTCTTGCCTGATTACCCAAACAGCACCTGATAAAGGTGTCTAAAGGCAGGGCCCTTGCTGATTGCCTAAAAGAGCCCAAATCATGAAGTAAATTGTTTCATTACCTCATGGGAGTTTTGTTTAATTGCGGTTAGGGAAACACCGCTGCACGGGGACAGGGTCCTGCAGCCTGACAGCGCTCATCCCATCACAGGGCTGCCTTCCAAAGCCAAAATGCCGAAAAAAAAATCTACCCTTTTGAGGGCAATCATACCTGTCAGGGTGAGGGGGAGGTATTTCGAGTCACCGCCAGCATGAGGGAAGGGGGCAGAGCTGGTGCTGCCCAGGGACTGTGG
>NW_009232057.1:0-13742 GCF_000690835.1 Fulmarus glacialis
GCTGCCCTGCCCCGGCCCGGACCTCGCTGTCCGGCCCGCGACACGCGCGACCAGGCACCTTCTGGCTGTCCGGGCACGAAGTCACCCAGGTGACAAGAGCGTAAGGTGATTTCAAGAGCGTTCACTTGGCAGTTCCTCCCCAACTTTGTGGGGACTACCACAAACACCATCTCCCCCGGTATCTGACCGTGCTCACACAACGGCTGCAGCCGCAACACTTTCACTGCCTGCAGTCAGGCAGTTGTGCAGGAGCAGACCCTCTGAACACAGGCAGGGAAGCAACATCTGGGTAAAAAAGCCATTAGAGCCCCAATGCAGGATGCCTGCAATAGCCCGGCTAGATTTTGGTTTCAACTAAGGTGCCCAAAAAATACACTTTCAGACAGCATTACGGAGAAGAGCTCCAGAGTACTTTTACAGGCATCAGAACTGCTTTGAGAAAATAAGGCCTTACGTTTTTCCTGTATTTCACATTTTGGGGGATATCCCAAGCACAGAGCCCCTTGAAGAGTAATTTGTCACAAAAATGACGCAAAAGGCTACTCAGCATTACTGTCAAAGTAATTTTTATTTTGAACATGGAGACTTTGAGTTGTTCCAACTCCTATCCGTGTCTCCATCGTTACGAGTATTGCTTATACGTGGGAACCATTTTACTAATACTATGAAAACACCAAACGATTTATTTAATAAAAGCATTTCCCCCACTGCAACTCAGCAGTGAATAGCTGCTTAAAGCAGGAATCTATTAGCCCTATTCCTGCAGTACAGTTTTGTTCTTACCATTATATTAAAACCCTTTTATTAAAAAAGAAACGGTTGAAAAGCATGAATACGTGCTTTGGGTTTCCACTGCCCGAGACTGGTTGGTTGTGACTACAGCACACTTGCTGGACAGGCTGTGATAACTCTCACGAATGCCTGCGCCAGGGAAGGACCAGCATCGCTCACCGCTACCGGAGCCGCTCCCGCTCACCAGGGAGAGCTGCCAGGAGGAAGGAAAAACACGTCGGCTCTCACACGCACGAGCTAACGACCCACGGCCGCACAGAGCCAGCGCCAGCCACACACTGGGGCCTGTTTGAGGTGTAATTGCTCCAAAAGGAGAACAGCAAGGAGACACCAACACTGCAGACAGACAGAAGTCACGTTCAGCAACGTTAGGTCCAGCTGTGCACTGCGTCCCACGTGGACTAAGCCCCCCAGGGACATGCAGCTCTCGCCCCCCTGCCATGACACCAGCCAAAAGCACCGTGGGACGTGCCCCACTGCTCGGCTTGGCACCAGCGCTCCTCCTGGTGCCGGGGGCCGTGCCGAGCGCCGGAGAGCCGCCCCGAGCGGGTCCTCCGCAGCGTCCTCTGGCAAACCAAGTCTTGCTGGGGGCATCTCCGCTTCAGTTTCACTGCCACCGCAGAGGACGACTCCTTCTTTTTTTAATTAGGCAGTTATTTACTTTCTAGAGTAAAGGGACATGTTAAAAATAACGTCCGTGTGTTTTCGCAAGCAGCTGCGTGGTGCTGCCAGGTTACGCCGTGTTCAGGCTCACCACCGCTGCTCCCGGCGTGCAACAACGAACCTGCGCCGGGCTGGCGCTGGCAGAGGCCACGACGCGGCTGCACAACCCTGGGCTTGGCCGTTCTCCCTTTGGGAGTATTTCTGGCAAAAATGACCTGGTGAGTGACATATTCGTGCCTCCATTGCGTGGTGGCCACGGGCCGAGTAGCAGAGCCAGTAAGAGCACAGCTGGCACGCACACCACATACCACCCCATCGGAAAGCACAAATCCAGATGTGAAATCAGACAGGTAAAAAGTGTCCCGTGACGTACACCCTGCGAAGGGATGGAGAGTCAAATTGTGACACTGACCTTTGAACCCACCACCTATTTTCCCACAAAGTACCCAGATAGCCCACAGCAGTCGTTCCAGTGAGATTTAACTAAAGGGGAAGAAGCACTGAGGATAAAGACAGATCAATTTTGCTCTAAAATTTTAGATGAAACACTCCTGTTTTGGAAAGAATTTCATTAAGGTGAAAATATAACACCCATTTAGGAAGAATGTGCTATTAATTCTGAGCAGTGTATGTGGAAGGGAAAATTGCATTTTTATCTAAATGGTTTTTTCTGCATATCCCATTTACAGTATTCTTTTACAGCTCAGTAATGGAAACTTTTCACATTTCTATTTGGGCCCGACCACTGTGGAAGGCAGGAGCAGCCTTCAGGAACATTTCAAATATAACCCCTTAAAACAGATTCCAAGAGAAGCTCCACAAAAAGGAGAAAAGCAAGTACAGCACATCTTAAAAGATGGTAGGAAGAGGAAAGGAAAAAAACCCTCCATCTTAAAAGATGTAAGCCAAATTTTTGAGGGGGAGAGGAAAAAGGATGTGTTTTAGGTTTTTTTTCCTAAGGGACAAGAAAAGGTTTGGTCTTCCACCTCTTCTTCGTTGCGTGAAGCAGAAACAGCTCCTCTTCAATGTAGAAACAGTCCCAAACGCATGCAAAGAGCAAAATGGTGCAGCATTATCACTTCGAAAAACTGCACATGGATATTCTGAGCTGTAACAGTTACTATTACATACAGTGAAAAAAAATGTAGGCTATGAAAAACTATTTTTATCATCATAAACAAATGCTCATTTCTCACTACAAATAGTTTCACACCATTTGAAACTGAATATAATCTAAACAATCATTTCAAACAATTGACACTATGATCCAAGTTTGCCTGATATATTGCCATCAGGCAGTAAGAATAAAGTCAAGTAAAAGCAAAAGCAGACTCAGAACTGACTGAACCATGTCTTACCAGGTTTGCTTAATCTAGTACAAATAAAGGCAAACATAAAATTCAAAGTTTTTAAAATTCTTAATTTTATCATCAAATATCTCAAACTCAAGTAAACACAAACCAAAATAGTATACTGGCCTTGCGTTTAACAAACAAGTCAACTGATTCTCCAAATAATGTAGCAGGGCTCACAAAAAAAGTTAAAGCTGTATATTTTCTAAGCATTGTTCATTTGACATTCTTCACCTCTTTTTTTTTCCTGTGTTGGCTTTTATTAGCTTACTTCTGAAAATTAGTATAACAAAAAATTTTAGCTTTCAAAACAGATGTTTAAAAGTGCAGCAGTTATGGAAATACAATGGGACAATGAATAGTTTTTACTCCCTTTACCTAGCCGTACTCGTCACTGCAGAGCAGTAATTACAGGAGTCTACTTCTGTTTTAAGTTTTACAGTAAGTTCTTTCCAAATTTAAGGCCAGCAACCAACCCTTCATTATGCTTAACAGGTAGACATAAAACCGTAATTGTATCACGATCTCTCCAACTGCATGTTTCTCCAGCTCCTGAAGCTCACACTTGTCTGATGCACGGAAGAGATTTTTAATCTATTCTTATCTGTAACCGAAATATTTCAGCATTATTTGTATAAACCACTCTAGAAAAAGCTACACAAAATACAGGAGCATTTGGGTAATTATTCGGAGTAAAACTTCATTGCTTTGTTAAAAACCCCACATTTCCAAAGCAGCGTTTGTCAGCCCATGGCAGCCAGACTCCCACACCACACCAGCAGCCAGGCATTCAGCTGCACGTTCGGAAGCCCTGGCAGGGCCCGGACCACGGCAACCTCCCCGGGGAACCTGGAGCACCCGGGAGCCCTACAGCTGCAAGCAGCAACTTCTGCTCTGCAGCTCCCGTAAGCACCTCAGCTAAAGCAAGCAAAATCAGGATGCAGTGTACTAACTGAGTCATCTACAGGACAAATCACTTTATCACGTAATATATAATACTACTTTGCATGCACAAAGTTTAAAAGACAAATAAATAACTGAGGCTACCCCCGAGCTCCCTGTAGCTTTTCCGGTGACAATTGCCCCAGTACCCCAGCACAGTTCTAGAGCCATCTCAATTCATACCCATTTTGCAGACAGTACAACAAATTAACAGACAATGGTTAAATGAAACTTCCAACTGATGGCAAATAATAATAATAAAAAAGAACCAGAATGAAGAAATCTTTTGCTATTCTCTCTTTTTCTGATGATCTGCCTATCTCAAAATAGCTAGTATGAGATTTTAATTATATTTGATACAGTCCTATTTTTGCCTCTGCCTCTAGAACGATGGCGTGGTAAAAAGAGCACAGCGAGTTGGGATGCTAGCTGATTCTCCCAGCATAAAAAGAACAGCATGTGCCTATATTTAGAGGTAGAGAAGGGAACTACAGCATCCAGGAAAAAAAAAAAAACAACCCACAACATACTGATTTTATCTTTACAAAAGCACTTGTGTTTTTGGTTTGTTTAAATCAAGAATGTGTTGCAAGTGTTTGACCCTATATCCAGCAACAATAAAATCTCTTCCATCATAAAATACCAGCTGCTTTGCACTTTGAATGATAATACTATTTTTAAAGTGTTTCAGAATTATTGTCTCATAGATTGTGGTAATTTTTATTACAATTACTGGGGAATTCCTCTTTTTTTTTTTTCTAGAATACAAACAATAGGCACATTTATTATTTTCCTCCTTATAAAACTGTATTTGGGCTCAAATTTGGGCTACTCTTCAGACTAGGCAAAAGAAGTTTTTCAGCCTAACATTTTGGCACTAATAAAAATTAACAAAACAAGTGGGTCAGATCACAAATACCTGTAACATTAAATGCAAAAAGCTATCTGCCTGCCTTACACGTCTAAGGGATATCCTGTTTCTAGCAATAGTACACCAGTACCACTCTAGGTTTAAGTCATACCGGAGTGCTGTGACGTACCGGATAGCTCAAACCTCGAGGTCAGGTCCTGGTGGGGGAGGATCCTCCTCTCCCATTGCACAGAGGAGAGGAGAAGCCCACCCGTGGTGATGCTTCCATCCCCAGGCGTCTGGAGGAGGTGAAAGCTCACCTTGCATCAAATTCCTTCCACATCAGTTTGGTTTCTTTTCCTGTTGCTCAGACTGAGAAATTAATTTAGAAATTTGCACACACACTGGATCAGAAGTGCCATAACTCATTTTTTTTGTGTTCTTCCAGGAGAGGAGAATCGCTGTACCGGGGAGGGCAGTACAGCTGCACCGTCCCCACCAAATGCACTGGAGGAACAAATGATTGATGCAGAAATGAGATTACGAGTGGGACAAGAGGCTCTCAGCTCTTCCTTCCCCCTTTCCATGCACTGCCTACGTGTACTTCCCAACCACCGCAGCCAGATCCCCGGTCGCACACTCCATCCCGGCATTGTTCGGTCCCGGCGCGCCAGCCTTCGTTGGGCACCCCAGTGCTCAGACCCGTCCCCAGGTCCCTCCAGCTCTGCCAGCACGGGACCCCGTGTGCGCCCCATCCTCTGCCAAAGCCCTGGCGGCACCGCGGTCATTCAGCCACGCAGCTGCCGGTTTACCAAGGACTGGCCGGTCAGTCCCGGGCTCGCCAGTCCCCGCTAAACCGGCAGCCGCGTGGCTGAACGACATCTGGTTTATCTCATGTGGACTGTAAGTCTTTAGCACTGGGAACGTCTCCCAGGTTTCTAAAGCACCGTGTCAATTTACGGTGTAATAAATATGATCTTAAATAATAAAAACAATAATAGAGTAGGACCTGAATCCGGACTCTACCACGATCTAAATCAAACATAAACCCAAGTATCCATAAGTACAATGGTAATGACTTGACCGACTGTGCCATCTAGCCAGGAGACGGGAACACTCAGGCAGACATTCCCTCTCTGCCTGTTTTCATCCGACAGACAACCGGAGCATCACCTCCAGCAGTGGATGGGAGGGAACGCTCAGTCCCAGTCCCTGGGGACCCAGCCCTGCTTGCAATGCATTCGCATCCGAGTCTCTCAGACATCCTTCACCTGCAGCATCCCCTGCTTCCCGTGACTTCTCTTACACACGACCAAAAGGCTTTAAAATGTCATTATGGAGGAAGATTATACCCACGCCCCCCAAAAAAACGTTAGAAGAAGATTCTTCTAGGAAAGAGATCCTAAAATTGTGACCGGGTAATAACCCCAGTCCAGCTTTCATTTCCTATGTTAATAGATCAATTTACATCTTTCTAGCAAAATGGTTTCAGGCTACATTTTTTTAAAAAAAAAAAAAAAAAAAAGTCATGTCTTTCTTCTTAAACTGCATTTTGGGAGAGGATTAAGAGGAGGAAGGAAGGATATGACTATTTCCAGGGTTTTTCAGTCTATTTGCCTTACAGAGCAAATTAATATTCTCAATTTTAAATCAGGAGTATATTCTTAATTAGGGTATGAAATGTTTTAAAATTTTCTTCACTTTACAAACGGCTGCTTTTTCAATTAACTGTGCTTCCTCAGCCTCAGGATGATCTTTCTATTAGCAATACAAATGCTTTCTAATATTTTGTGAATACTAATTCACAAAATTAATTAAATGCAGACTTAACTCTGAAAACATATATTTTACCACTAAAAAACGCTGTCTCACAACTACCGACTGATTACAGGCTTTTCTGTGATCAAGAGTATCAAGTCCTAAAGGCCCAGCGGTCAGAATTGAAGGTACGAGAGTTAAAAGAAAACAAGCTAGCAACTCAGTTTCCTCATCTCATTTTTTAAATGCTCCAAACAAAGGGAAAAAATAAAAAAGAAAAGGCAAATTTCCAAAAGTTCAAGCAAACTGGCCGTCAGAGCGAGGCCGCAGCGCCGTCCCTAACACAACACTGCAGTAAAGAACTAGCATAGCCCTTCAGCGCGCGCACACGTGTTGTTTGTGTTTAAACTCAAATAAACTGTATTTATTTTAATATAAAAAAATCTATCAAAGCAGCACTTAAGTATAGCCAGATTTCTGCTTACCAAACCAAAAAAACCTTCTTTAGACAAATCTTAAAAGCTAATAAAAATTTAGACAGCGCGATGTCATGCACTGCGTTTTTACGTTAAAATACTAAACAGACACAAATAGATTTCCTAAAATTGAAAACGAACAGTCACAAACTGCGCAACTAAAGACTCCCAGCAGAAATTAAGCATGCAGACGAGAAACTGTTCATTCTAAGGAGCTTCCCGTGACTGATACACATGTGCATCTCGAGGAGTGAAAGCATAAGATGCAATAAAACAGTTACTGTCTAACAGGGGCAAGACAAAACTTGGAAAAACTCTGTTTAAAAATGCCAGCATGCACCAGATCCAATCCTATGGGAAAGGGATGCACAAGGTTTGAGCCAGGTGTCTCGAAAGGCCACAAGCCCAGAACACACGGTTGCTGAACACAAATACTCTTATGATAACGCTTGTACCGTTACAAAAAATGACTCAAGTACAGGGGAGAAGACTACCAGAAAAATAGTAACCACAATATTTTTTGCATCAGTATATAGATAAAAAGTGCAACACTAAGAATGCACACTTCTGGATCATCAAGTCTTACAACTTACTACATCAACTAAGGAAAATGCATTCTCCACATACACATGCTTTTGTCATTTGCCAGGAGACGAGCAGAACATGAAGACTTAGAAGAGAGGGTGTGGGGGGGGGGAGACGAGAAGAAGGGGTGCTGAGGAGGGGAGTAGCAAAGCAACATCATCTAAGATGTTCTCTTTGAAGTATTAAGAAAGTCAGCTTGTAAAAATTAATGGATTAGACCTCCAGCTGTTCAATTCTCAGCTTTAAATTTAAAAGGTATTTGACTTTGGAACACTGGCACATAATCCATAAAATATATTTAAATTTGTAAAAAAAAAACATTTGCATTAAAAAAAGTCACTAATAATTTGTAATGTTTTAGCTGCACCAACACAAATGTGTTTTGCAAAGGAAAGGCAGCTAACTACAAAGAATATCAGTATTTTTACATAAGCTAGCCATGTTATCATTATGTGCAAAACTGTGTCTATCTACAGAATAGCAAAAATTCAGATTTACATTTTAAAAGTTGAGAAATCTAACCAAGATCAGGAAAGTCAC
The DNA here is from genome assembly GCF_000690835.1 of Fulmarus glacialis. Lineage (NCBI taxonomy): Eukaryota > Metazoa > Chordata > Aves > Procellariiformes > Procellariidae > Fulmarus > Fulmarus glacialis. The sequence goes on from NW_009232057.1 coordinate 7,959, forward strand.
GGCGGACCTTGAATTTCCCAGAAGATTCCACAGCTTCACCTATTTCCATAGGGTCCCCTGCCCCAAGAACTGATGCTCAGGAAGCGCACAAACAAGCCATGTTCTAAATATACCTCATTAACGGAAGCTCTCTCTTTTAAAAATGCCCCTCAAATAAACCAAACAAGAATAATTCTGTATTTAATAAAAACCAACACATCAATCTTTAAAATCTCCTGCAAACTATAAGCATGTATTTACAGATGCAAACTCTGTTCTTTTCAAGGGCTTCAATTTTTCAATGGAAAAACCAGAACAGTTTGACAGAAAGCCGGCTGCTGGCTGGAGCCGCGGCCGCGATGGACAGGCAGGTATCCGGCGCCTAACGCACGCTATCCATGCTGTCTGCATACGAAGCACTCCAGCCTGAAACACGTTAAAGATGATATATTTTATGCTAGTGACAAAACAGGGAAGGATCCCACTAACCACAATTTGACCGGTCTCTTTTGATACTCTCAATGTGCTCTCGGAATTACGTAATTAAACCGTTTACGATATTTCAGTAAATTTAGCATTAAGTAAGTGTGTGTTAGGCCACCAGAAGATTAGTTTTAGAGCTGGCTTTACACCCTCTGTGGATACTCTACTCATACTGGTATTTAATAGAAATACACAAGAAACCACAGACTAAAAACGTACAGTAATTTGTCTAGTACTAAAATTTTATATGGCCACATAAAGACATTTTGCTGTACCAAAACCTCTCCCTGGTACAGAACATTGCAGAAGCTGGGAGTCAGCTGTTACAAATAAAAGCAGCCTATACACTTTCAGGTTAGACTTTTGTTTAATGCCTTATCCTTTGGTCTATACAAGTAACAACAAACTGTTTCTGTAGGTATTGCCGATTAATATCTTTTTTTAGCAAAAAATTATTTGCAGTTTTATGGCAGAGCATTCCACTAGGTCATTGGTGAAAAAACAGGTATTGCACGTTAAAAACTAAGAGCAGACATGGTGTAATACATCACAGAACAGAATAAATCTATGCTCTCATCTAAGCCCATATACAAATATTAAGTACATCATATGTAAAGATCTGAAGCACATTCACACACCATTTTCAAGAACTATATCCCCCAAAGTCTGTCTCGTGCACTCTCCCACACGAAGCGTGTACAAAACAACCGAGTTAAAACCAACCTCACAACTAAACGTGCCGTTATAAAATAACAAACTTTGGTAAAAGAAAGCATCATGACGCAAACCAAATTTGTGATCTGCATTAATTCAAATACAGCTAGACTGTTCACTAAAATGAGCAGAACAGGTAAATCTGAAGACCAAAAATTGATAGACAGATAGATGGATGGATGTAAAGGCAAACAGTGGTTACAGCAGTTACTGAAATGCCAATAAATTCACACACTTTCTGCATTAAGTATCTAAGTGCATTACAGCAGCAATAGCAAATAATATTGAAAACTCTGCCCCTTGCCTTCTCTAATATTTGCCATAAAGGTCTACAAACACTGCTGCAAAATGTTTATAAAACAAAGGAAAACATTTCTAAACAGAACTATTTTCTAGCAGAAAATATTAAAAATGATAGCCGGTCAAAGTAAACAACAGAGTATTGCTGTCATTCACATGAAGCCAAGCCAAGCAGGGGCAACCTCTCAATTTTTTTTTTAACAGGTCAAAAGAGTTTAAAAGATCATATTGAACCCAAATCTAACGCACACTGAACTCTCTCCTACGATATGCAACGGGAGTATTCTTTCCTCATAAATCTATATGCTAATCCAGATCATTTATTAAAGATGTGTATTTCATATCTGTGGAGTATATCGTAACTTCTTGGCACAGGTAATAGCATTTTTTCACTAACTGTTAAAATTCCTTGTGTAAGTTTAAACAGCCCTTCCAAGCAAACAAAGCAGCATCGGGAGTCACAGATCCATCGCTGCAAAGTGCGCTGAGCTTCGTCAGTGAACTCATTTCCAACAACCCTTACTACAGCACAAACCCATTCCAAATCACACATTGCTTTCAATGATATTTAAGTGTTTGAAATACCTCACAAGAGGTCTGACAAACTCAGCCTGAGTAAACAAACCCAGTCCCTTGGTAAAGCCTCCAAAAGAATTTAGCAGTATTTAAAATAAAAGCACGCAGCAGAACATACTAGGAAGAGAAAGAAAACAAAGGCTCCTAGCCGCATCTGGACTACATTTGACCTTTGTTCATGTATTTGGTAGGAACTGACAAACATTACATACTGCTTGGTCAAGAGTTTTGGCCTGCTGGCTCATTCAAATGATAGGTTCAGTGTTACGATGAAATATTAACAAAACCTCAAAGACGAAAACTAACCGTGCTGCACTGCACGTGCCCATCAGCTCGGACGGATGAGCCCAACGGCCACTGAGCAACCAAACATAATCTCATTTTTTCCAATCAACACCTGCATGGTTCTAGGTTACGTATTGATGTATTCACCTGACATCTGCCGTATGGGACCTTCAAAATTTCAATTAAAAACTAAAAACAAAAGCCCACCAGAACTTAATTACTAGGTTTCTAGAGAATACTAATCAACATTTCGCTGAATGGAAAACTGTTCTGGTTCAGTCAAACCAGGCAAAGCAAAACCCCATTAAACTGGCCCCGTGTTTTTAAGTGAATTTGATCTGGTTATTCTTTGTTAGCTAGAGCTGTGGTGTTGGAAGTCAACACGACCTTCTCTAGACTCAGTATTATTATCTCTCACTCCCAGCTCTAGCTGCATGGCAGAGGAAAACATGAAATTTTAGAAAGCATTTTAGGGGAAAAAAACAAGCTATCAGCCACTTCACATTAAAACGTGTTAGTACAAGAAACGATGTACCAGAGAAAACTCCTTACGGAAAGTCGCATTTCAGAGAAGAGATGTCCAGCCAGCATTAATAATGTTAAATTCAGAAACAAAATGTGAACACATGCACAGAACTCGCTAAAGGCTATCACTAAATGATGTAGGTGTGTACATGGTACACGGGCACCTGCAGCACAGGTGTCTGAAATAACGTTATCTGCTCCCATCTACCTTTGAAACTCACAGCTCACACAGATTGCTAGATATTAGCAAATCATTTTAATGCCATTACGAGAAAAAAGAAATGAGCTATAAGGAATCTGACCAGCCATTAAAACAACTCAAACAAGTTGCCAGTAATCCGGGCATTAACGGAGTATTTGAACAGTTCCCGATTCTGCTGCGTTTCGGGGAGCCTGTCCATTCCAAAGCTGCCCCTCCACAGCCGGCAGCGAAGCCGGAGCCTTGGCTCCCTGGCACGCTCGCTCCGCGCCGCGGGAAAGCGGACGCCGAACCCAGTGCTCCACCGAGGGGGAACGTGCCACCGACACTCGCCATCCCCTCCTCTGCCCTGCCCGGAGCCCGCGGAGCAGCCGGTGCAGATTGCAGCCATGCCACAATAGGAATAAATCACCGAACGCCTTCCCTCCCATCACGGCAGGTGTAATTAAGCAGCCCACCAACAATGCCTATGTGGTGGTGAGGGAACTTGGGTCTAACGACTAATCTCACTCTTAATAATATTCCACACTACTACGACATGGTGAACACTCCCCCAGCACAGTATTAAGCACATTTAGGAACTGCTTGAAATTTGGAGGAGTGCTGTCTGAAGCCTGCGCATTCACCCTGCACGCATACACCAGGGAACTGCTGGAACAAATACCACGGATGCAAATCCCAGTCGACTAAAAACATTTAAATCTCCATCACTGGGTAAATAAACCCTTTTCTTAAACACAGCTTCAAACACTCAGGGGTATGGCAATGTAAAGTTAAATTATTTCTACTAACCAAGGAGAACAGCCTGTTTTGTCTCACCTATTGTATCTTTATCATTTCCAACAACAGTTAAAGTAAATTCTCCGCTGGTCTATATGAATTTCCTCATCCGAAGAACCAGCCCATTCAAATCCTTCAAGTGACTAAAGTGTGAAACAAAATACATGCCTCTATGCATTGTTGTAAAACTGGTTTGCTGTTTTATGTTAAGCCTCTGAAATACTAAAACATATCCTTATATAGGAACACTGATTAAATGGTTTTCCTTCCAAGTGATGAACTGTTTTAACAGCAACATCGTGGTTATCGCGACCAGAAAGCAATTACTTATTTCACTAGATGTTACTAAGAATAGTGGTGATCAAAGTGAACGTAGGAGTGTTGTTAAAGAAAGCATCGCTCCATATGACACATATACACAAAATATACATAATTTTAAGCCAAATTACACTTTTAATAAATGTGCTGTTCAGGATTATTTTTTTTTTTAATCCATGACATTAAGACCTATGGAATAAGTTACTGTTTTAAAATCTATTTCTAAATACTGCACGGTGTGTAGATCTGCATATCTGTATGCGTGTGTGTGTGTGAGAGTGCACACATAACGGGCGGGGGGGGTGTTGTGAGAGAACGTATATATGTGTTCGAGTCTGCCAAGGTAGAAGTGACAGGAACTGTGATTTGTGCTAACTAGCTATTGATCCAGTCAGATCTAGATGTTGTGTACAAGAAACAATAAAAGAGAAGGGGCCAGGAAGGATGCTGTGTGCAACTCCATTTAAAAATGGAAAAGAAGGGCCCCAAACAAACCAATTTATGTCCTTGCCTGGGTGAAGCATGGAGAATGCTGATGGGCTTCCTAGAGTCTGCTGTGCATGCTAAACACTCCCGCTTGAAACGAGAGTCTCCAGCGCTGGGCATTAAACATGAACAAAGAGACAAACCGTGGGGGCTAGGATTCACGCTTCAGAAAGCCAAAGCTGGAAAGCCAACCAGAACTGGGGGTAGGAAATTGCCCAGTTTTCAAACCAGCTCCCTTTTGATTTTCCCAACACCCTTCTTAGCAAAATTACTAAACGCAGAGGACTATAAAAAGTCAGTCTGTACAACCAGATGTAATGAAAACAATTTCGAACTACACTAGCAGCACCAAAACATCAACTTTCCTAGGCACGAATAATGTGTTTATATTGCGTAAATTATTCACGGATACTTATAGCACATCAAAAAATTCCCTGCGTGCATTCATACAGCAGGTAGATGCACGTGCATCTATTGTAATATTCACACATACGGTCAGGCGGCTTGGAAAATAGGCTTTGATAAGATAAAATAGAAACCAATTGAATCTATAATCATCTTTCTCTTAAACAGCTTTTATAATAGAGAGCTTTCCATTAAAATATTTTTTTCCTGAGCCTGGGGAATTATGATGCCCTCTGGACACAGGGAAGGATCAAAAATGACAACTAATGTCAAAATTAAACATCTGTCAACTAAGCAACTTCTATACCAGCAGACCCAGAGCCTTATTTTAAATTGCCTTTCTATTAAAGAAAAAAAAATGTTAAGAGCCTTTCAGTTCAGTATCGCACTGCTAGTAGGCTCTTAATGCAAGCAGGGAAATACCTGGAATCGGAGAAAGAGCACCACTAACAAATTCTGTTAGCAAGCTGTTTTCACGGTTTAGGAAGATCTCTTTAACAGTTTGGGGGAAATGGCTGGAAGGCTCGGCCGGCACAGGGCTCTGCGGGAGCCCCCTCCTCAGCACCCCACTCCTGCAGCCCCCCTCCATGGCGCCCCAGGCCCAGGAGCACGGCTGGGGCTCCGCTGGGAGCCCCACACTAGCCCAGGCTGCCGCAGCCCTTGGCGACCGCTCCCTGGGAGGCACGATGGGGATGGGGATGGCGGCAGAGACTGCCGCGGGGCTGGCCATCACC
>NW_009232058.1:0-31038 GCF_000690835.1 Fulmarus glacialis
TTCTATGATTCTATGATTCTATATTTAATCTCTGAGTAGCTGTTTTTGTTCTGAGATTGAAGTTGATGACAGATGGCATTTAAATGTCCTTTGGAGAAGCTTCTATTTCTCCATTGATGACAGAGGAAGCCTGGACACCAAGCTTAGACTAGGCAACTAACATTAATATGACCAAGTCATGCAAACTAACTCTCGCTTTTCATTTATATTCTGAATTTTAAAAGGTGAATATGAAGTTTGCACTGCTGTAAATATGAATTCTTGGATGACCTAATATTTATTTTATTGGGAGAAAGCTATTCATTACTGACAATTATGTTTGCAATGAAAACTGAAAATTAGATTTAGGCTGTATGGATTTTTTTAATGTTAAGTCATTTATTTAAACGTATTAGAAATAGCAGTAAATTTTGCTGGTCTAATGTATCATTTTCTACAGTGGTTTTCAGCTCCAGATACACTATTTTAAAGCCATTAATAAAAGCAGAACACAAAAAAGAATTATCATTGTTTCTATTAGTATAATAATAAGCTAAATTTACCATCTGAATTCTGCAATAGGACTGAAGTTCTGCTTAAATGATGCTGCATATTGTACACATTTTACATGGCTCTGTATTTGTGGATGGAAAGATAAATTCCCAAGTATGCAAGAAAAAAGGAAATTTGAGGCTTTGCCATTCTTAGAGCAAACCACCCAGTAGCACTTTGTTTTATAAATATACCTTAGAAACATTTTAGCTGTAAATGAACCTTGCAACTCTTTCTTTAGTGAACAGGAAACTGTTCTTTATTATCACCATGGCATAATGGCAGCAGCTAAAAGTATTGCATCTCAGATAAACTACTACCTACCTGAATTTAAACTTGGGTAGTTTTTAATATGTAACATCTAAGTAGTTCTTTTCTCCAGTATCAGAAATACTGATGCTTCACTTATGTAAATCAATCATTTATTCTCTGGAGAGCTAGTGTCTTTATGTGGATTTATTTGAATTTACATACTTCTTTACAGAAGTTTTTTATTCCATATATTAAATTACTCTTGAAACTAAATAAGATATTTAGTTTATTTAGGGCTACATAAGATATGTTTGAGTGTCATACATTCATGGTACTGAAAGCTTGACAATCAGGGCTTCAAAAGAATGGTTATACGCTATGAAAGGTTACAGAATCAACGACACATTGAGTTAAATTCCTGCATCTTTCCCTCAGTAAACACACCAAAATGAACTATCCTGCTGTTGACTGAACTGCAACATGCTCCTGTGCTGCAACAAATTCTACATATCTCCTGTGAGAAAAAAGTCTTTTATCCATTGCCTCTAAGTTTCGGATGACTATCTGCTTCCTACTCAGCTAAGGAATTTTCTATCCTCTCTGATACTGTGGATTCCTTGTTTAGCAAAATCTCTCTAATGACACCCTGAACTCCAAAACGTTCCCTCTGCTGATGTTAAGGAGAATTTGGCCTTCCTCCCACACAATTCCACTTTACTCAGTTTTCAGTATTCGTGACTAACAAAAAGGCAGCCTGTTTTTCTGTTGCACCTTTTTAACAGGACATAAGATATATCAAGCACTAAAAAGGAAACAAATAGTTTACCATGTCACAGATATTTAGAATTAAAGCCAAGAAAACTGGTTAGATCATTAATCTAATTTCTTGTATAGAATATCTATTCTGCACATACAGTTCACCAATTACCCTGGGACTAAGAATAATTTCTGCTTTGCCTAGATTTTATTCAAATGCATTCAATCTTGAGATGACAATATGTTGAGATGGAGAATTCAATACTTTTCTCTGCAGCTATTCCGGTTTATTCCAGTGTTTAAGCATTCTTCTTGATGGAAAAGTGTACCGTATTTCCAATCTGTCTAAACTGAATTGGCTTTTGCTAAGATTTCTCAACTAGATTAAAGAGCTCTTTAGTTCACAGTAGTTTCTCCCTGTGGAGATACACTGTAATCAAGTACATCATCTTCTCTTCTTTTTAATAAGCTGGAATAGCCTGAGCATTCCAAGACATTCTTTGCAAGATATTTTCTCTTGTCCTGTAATCCTGTGTGTCTCTCTTCTTCACACTCTCCAAATGTCAAGCGTTACTTAGAAATGGTGACGAGAACTACACAAAGTATTCCAAAATCCACTGTCACATCCAGAGATAAGCCTTTTGCCACAGCACCACACTTGATCTTCTGCAGCTAAAACGTCCAGACAGTACATATCACATTTTACTGAAATGCAAATGTATTAGCTCTATTCTTTTTCCTTTTTCAAAGAAATCTCCATCTTCTTAATAAAGAAAGATGTTAGATGCATCTGACATGATCTCACCTTGGCAAACCTCATGTGTTTGTACATGTAATGTGTATATATATGTAGATATGTGTACAGGTATACATACACACATCAAAATATGTATATGGCATGTGTATATATACATATGTATAAAGTTTAAAGATCTAAATCTCCTCAAGATCTTAGTCCTTAACCTGCTGGATCCAGTTGACTAGTTTATTGTAATAACTTTTTTTTTTCCTTTTGCAATCAAGAATGTTAAGTACCACCCATATTTAATCTATCCTTCATTTTAAGTAAAGTTTGCTCATCATATGAATCAATTCTATCTTCAACAACTACTGTTTCAAAGATGCTCTTGAATCATGAGGTCATGAATTTACTTTGGCTTAGTAACTATTTGGTAAAGAAACCTGGCAGCTACTACATCCAGAAATGACTGGCTCCTACTTTTATTAGCAATATTTATTTCCTACACTTTGTACGTTAGTGAAGTTCAAATCTTCCATAATGACAATCCCTAGTAATATCTCTCACTTTGACAACTTAACAGACAATGGCATCCATTTACAAATCTAGTTCTGTAGTCTCCAACAGACACTTTCCTCTATTTTAATATTCTTCCCTTTTCAGTTTATCAGAACCTGTTTTAGATGTTCTATCCCTTATTATTTCCCTGCCCGTCACTCCATTTACCACTTTTACTTCTCACTTCCTTTCTTTAATGAATAAGCCATATCCTCTCACACCTGTGGAAGACGAGCACAATAATCAAGTTGTTGTTACCTGTGTAAAATCTAGTTTCACACATGAACTAATAAAAGCTTTTCTAGTTAGCTGTTCTGTCTTATCATTAGTACATAAATAATTACATAGCACTAGAATTTGAGTTTCTTGTCCATTACAATTCCCTGTATTCTAGCTTTCTTCTCTCGGCCCTTCTTACCTACCCTTCCATTTCAAATTCAGACCCTTCATTCTTCATCTTTCTGCTCTAGGGTATATAACTCACTTGTGAGCACATTAAAAAATAGTTTGTTAGTGTTAAGTAATCAATCCAGGCAGTTCTCCATGGTTGCTGTTTCTCATGATTATTTATTGCCCTGCCAATCTTCTATCACCCATAGACTTTAGCAGCAGTAATTTTAATTTTCTTCCAAATTATAGATGATGAAAACACTGACTAGAACCAAAACCAATATAATAATATCACAATACCATAGAATAATTAGATGGACTTTCTCTCAACGAACTTAGATCTCTATTGACCTTAGAATTGCTTAAAAATGTTATGGATGGAAACCATCCTTCTGTCAATAATCTGCTATCTGTCAAATTAGGCGAGAATGGAGACGAAACTTGTATAATGGAAAAAGGATAGAGAGAAACAGCAATTTGGCATAAAGGGCAAGCATAACCTTTATCTTCCTTAACTAGACCAAATCACTAACATCAACGTGAGATCAGCCTTCATCAAGCAATAAACATAGTCAAGAGTACTTCAGTTTACTTTCAGGTTACTAGAGTTAGACTACTCAATTTATTAGAACTGGGTTTTATTTGTTTTGTTTTGTTTTGTTTTAATAAACTCTCCTTTGCATGGTAGAGGATACATTATGCACATGCAAAAAACCCAGATGTACTCTGAGAATTACTATCAAGGTAAATAATATATATAACCACTATCAAGATAAATAATACATATATAAAATGCTAACTGAAATTTTCTTAGTACTTAAAAGTCATAAAATTAGCCTCTAGAGTCATATTCTTCAGAGATTTTTTTTGGTTAAAACAATAAACCAAGTATGTTCATATTTTAAATAATCCACCAGAGGGAGTTCTATGAATAAAATAGGAATATTGACAACAAGCATGAACCTTTGGAATAAGAGTTTAAATATGCAACTGCCATAACTTACACTTTTTATTGAGCACTAAAATTTTTAGTCAAGCTTATGGCAAGAAAATGAGAGTTTAGTAACTATGGATTCAATCTGAAGTTGCAATTTCCAGTGTTCCAAAACACTGGTATAGGGGAGAATGAAATGCAGCTATTTGATACTAACTCTAATCTTTGGTGGCATGAGTATTTTTGAGTAATTACCAAAGCAAATTAAGTTTAACCATAATACACAATTACTACACACAATTATTAACATGTGTTGCTACTTTAAAGTGTCCAAAAGGTAAAACATCCATACAGGATGTATGGAAGCACAGTGAAGAGTGGAAACCAAAAAGGAGGGAAGGAAAGAAGGAAGGCAGGCATGAAGAAGGGAAGGAAGGAAGGCAGGAAAGCACGAAGACAAAGAGGGAGGGAGGCGAAAGGGACAGAGGGAAGGTGAAAGGGAAGGAGAGGGACAGGAAGGGATAAAGGAAGGAAGGAGGGAGGAAGGAAAGAGAAAAAATGGAAGAAGTTAATCATATTGTGAAAGACAGGGAGAGGCAAAAATTGAAATTATGTAATTCATTATATATAGCTACAATTCTTAGTCTAACCTTCTCATGTATTTTATATGTTGACCATATAAAAATCACACGTTGATCTTATTGGTCCTGTATGCATCCATTGTTTCCTTTTCAGAACAGGCTGCATGAAGAAAGCAGAACCAATGCAGTTGATGAGCTTTTTAATAAAGATGTAATTGCACCTTTCTGATTTTTAAATAATAGTACATGGTTCAGAATCTTTTAAAATACATTTTTTTTATATTGCTCCCTCTTGCAGGTATCATCTATTACAACATCTTTAACACCTTTAAGTCTAAATAAGTTATAAAAATGTAACAGTTTTTACATGACATATTTCCATAAAGAAAAAAAAAAAAAAAGATTTATTTCTGGTAAGCAACATTTCCAGTCAAAATAAGACAATATGGTATTTCTTAGTGCCAAGAGAAAAGCATGATGAACAGTTGTCAAGGGGGAGGGAGCAGGGAGAAAGAGCACCAGACAGTGTGATGCTGCAAAGTTCAATTTAATAACTGAACCAAAGCAGCAGATAAGCTGTGTCAGGAAAAACTTCACACTCCCACACATACAACCTACATACAGTTCCAGTTACTGAAGCTGGCCCTAAATGTGAGTTGGCACAGTGGAGCCTGAGGAAATGCAACACTTGCTCCAGCTCAGTGTTGGATGTCTGCACAACATTGCCCTTCCCTGGCCCTTGTGGTCCCGATCTCTATTACTGGGGAAGTGTCACACAGGCCGACAATAAATCAATCCATGATGATATTATGCATCTTTCCAGCACTTTCAGGTTTTGTTCTCCTCTGGCTTGCTGACCCATAGCCTGTACCAAGGCTTATAACACTCTGTCTTTGCATTGTATTGTCAGCTATGACCCATTATAATCAGTCACCCAACTCCTTACTAAGGCAAGGTTGTGATGCTGCCATGACAAAAGTTAAAACTCTCTGAAAGTTTGCAATACCACAAGAAATGTTCTAAATGTCAATAAAATAAAATATTTTATGAACTAGCATTCACACCAATTTAAGGCTCAGGCTGGCGTAACATGACAATGAGATGGAAAGATCCATGTCTTGTCTACTAATAATGAATATTTTTTTTAATATAGATTGAGTCAGTGAGAACATGCACCCCTCTGTTCCCCTGGCTCCAGTTAGGAAAAAATACCTGTAGATGATGTTTTTTTCCCAGTATCTCTGTATTATGATTCTCTAACATCTGTCACTATTGTATTGAATGGCACCTGTACATTAGCAGAGCACTGTAAAGCTTCAGTTTCTGATATTGCTTCAGGGAAGAGCAGGGCTAACCTTTACTCTGAATGGTTCTCTTTTTTTTTCTAGTACTGAAAGCATCAAAAGAGATATCATTCTTTGAGATTTTATTGTCTTTATTCTTCTCGATTTAGTCAACAGAGAAACGAGCTGTCTGATCTGCATTATACTGAAAACATTATTGCCAGACAAGATCAGCATGAACACTCCATCACTGTCAAGTCTTCACCATTATCACCAAAAATCAGCCATTGGGTATGTCTTACCCTTGGAAATGAGGAGCACCATCTCTGAATCAGTAACTCAAGATGTCTTTTTGCTTTTGAAAGACAAATCACACAGTCTCATCCTGACTGACAACAAATACTCCTTAGTAAACCGTCTACTGCTTAAGAGATAATCTCGTAAATGGTATGTGTTGTACATCAAAGCTTCATGAAAATAATATTAAAACTAAGTTGTAAGCTCTCAGGATGCACCATTTTAAGAATGCGAGTCACTGATGATTGCAGAAAGCACAGCAATGACTAAAGACAAGAATCTTGGTGATGGAGTTTCTACAGAGTACGATTTCTACTAGTCATATACTCTTCTGTTTACTTTCTCAGTCATAACCAAATGTCTAAGACTGACTTTTCCGTTGTGTCACACTCCTGTATCTTCCCTTCCTTTGTTTTTCCTACAAGAGCTCCCCATGTTAATTTCAGGTCAATCACCTTCTCCAATGTTATTTCCTTGTCCCCTCCCACCACCTATGTATTCCAGTTAGATCTCTGTTATCTGAGAAGCCCACAGAAAGCACTAGTGGGTCTTCTTTCTACCCTAAAGGAACTCTTCTCAATCCTAAAATATTGGATTTTATGCATTTACAGGTTATGTTAATGCTTTCTTGGTACTCCTGAATTGGAACTTCAATATATACTAGATTTTCAGAGAATTTAGCCCTCAACTTCTAATTTTCTACTATGCACACAATCTAAGTATTCTAAAGGGTTTTTGTATTTAGCCACTCTTGGATACCCTTTCGTGAAAACAAAGAATGTTTATCCCCAGTACTGGGACATATCCTTCAATCTTGCCAAAGACGTGTACAAATGTCAAGAATTTGATTTTACACTAGTGTGCAGATTTAAAGGTTTTGAATTTACAGCTACACAATTCAGCTGTCTTGATTTTCATCTTTGCTTTTTCCCATGAATGCCAAGAAAATCCCCTAAAATTCACTGTCTTTGGAGTGCTTTTTTAGTGTGATATTTGCAGTTCTGTATGTGCTGACACAGATTCATGCTAACTGATTTTAGGCACCCACCAGTGCTTTTTAGGTTAAGAGTCTGCTTACTCTTAACCTGTCCACGAGCTACCTCTATGGACAGTAATTTATTTATGCCTACAGTTCAGTGAGATGAAGCAGGATTTATAAATTGATATATTCTTCACTCAAGAGATTGAGATGTAGATCTGCTGACCTGACAGACAAACCATCACCAGACGCACTGAAGAAAGTAGAGACATATTAGAGTACCCTTAATATGAGATTATATTTCTGCTAGCACTCTGAAGCATGGTAAGTATTAGTTTGATAGGATACTAACGTTGCTGCTGAATATTCAGGTTTCTGGAACTAGAATAAAATTGAAAAACAAATTAAAACCATAGGAACTGTTGAGTCCTGTGTATAATGTAAAAACATCATTCAGATGAGAGTGCTACTTTTCATAGCAGCACTCTCTAGGAATAATACAGCATTCTGCCATACTAACCTTTTTAATGTGGCATTTAGGCAATAAAATTGAAGTTCCTGATGATAAAGAAGCCATCAAATTGTGATTAATGCACTATAGACTATTTGCTTAACTATTTTCCTGTAGATTTCACAGCATTTTACTACCAGCAGTTGTCTTCTCTGTTTCCTATTAATTATCTTGTTGTCCATATGCTAGTTCTTGAAATGCTCTTACTTTCCTTTTCTCCTACTGTGTCTTGATGGAGTGGTACTGTAACGTGCCATGTCACAGCTGTATTAAGGAGAACTTACAAAAAAGCAGCACACTGTGCTAAGTGCTGATTAGTACTTTCAAACAAGCATCTTAAAAATACCAGAAGTGTGAAAAGTGATCTATGAAGTACAATTTCTTCTCAAAGAAGAAAAGAAGAAAAAAGAAATTGGAAGCAAGAGTCATAATAACAGTCATAATAAAAGTTTAATGTCATGAATTTAAAAAAAAAAAAGAAAAAAGAATGATACTGTAATATTTTAAGAAAGTTGTACTATCAAGAGAAATAAACTAGTCTAAGCTTAGTTTTGTACACAAAGATCAAATTTTGTGTTTTGGTTGAAAGCAAGATCATCACAAGCATTTTGGGACTCTTGTTTGTGTTTGCACTGTTTCAGTCTTTTTCACTTTTGTGTATTGCTAGTATGGCTTTAAAATGGTAAAATGGAGAAAATTCTAAACCTCAGAAAATATACTTCCAGATAAGGCACAAGTGATACAGTGAGTGCCAAAATGTTTTTCTTTTTCATCTCTGCATCTCTGGTTTTACTATTTATTTCAATTACTATGGTTTCTTTGGAATATTTTCAACTTAATTTTACTAGTCCAAAGGATGTTAGAGAAAGAAAGGAGCTTAAAAAATGCCAAACAATTGGAGTGTCAAAATAACAACTTTAACAATCAGAATTTAGCTAGAAAAGGGAAGGGATCTGATTTCTTTAATTAGCATTCTATGTAGACCTAAGAAGTAGAGACATAGTAAAACTTTTTACTCCAAGCTAGTGTATTTAAAACTAACTCCTTTGAAAGGAAAATGTATAAGCAATTTGGATATAGGAAGCCATACTCTTTCATGTCCATATGTCAAAATGTACAACATTTTTTCCAGGGACACCCCGCCATGTGTAAGAGAAGAATGAGAATTGCTAACTTAGAAAGAGTCCCAGAGACTCAATGATCAGTGACATTTCAGCAAGGTTTTAACACAGTGTCTTCTCACTTCTGTTGTCAATGGTGCAGGAATAAATAGTAAGTTGCATATGTGTATAACTATATAATTTTGAAAGAATATGTGTAACATTTTACAGTACATGATCTTTTTAATACTGAATATTCCAAATTTGTGATTAGAATCCACAAGGTAAAAAGCATAAACCAGAACAATTAGTTTTCTATAGTTTGGTTCCAGTCCTCTCTCCCCTTGAAAAATACATTCAATGGATTAGTACGTCCATTTTAGTCACAGGTATATGGAGTCATTTTATTTTCCAATTAAATTACACTGATTTTTTTTTTTCCCCAGTATGTCCCAAGATAGTTTCTTGCACATACTTAATTTATATTAAACCTGAGTCAAAAATCTCAAAATCCTAAGCAGTTCTTATAACACCAATTCACTTCTAAAAGTGCATGCAATGTGCACTAAAACTAGTGTTCTCATTACACTACAGCAGCTGCAACATTTCCAGTTGAGTAATCAATAAATTGTTCCAAGTTAAAAAACAAATAAATACTGCTACGGATGGAAATGACCTATTTTAAAAGTTTTTTTCTTAAAGTATTTTCCTCAAAACTGTTACTTTTTTTTTTCCCCAAGTGTTAAGAACATAATATATTGCATTTTTAGACAAATAAATGTTTAACAATATGAGTAACAATGTCACCTTCCAGTGTGTGACACAATCTCCTCCATAGTCGCTCAAGTACTGTAATCTATCACTATATCCTCTTAGGTGGCTGGACAAATGTTTAAATAGGGCTTTTGAAGAAGCAACAATAAAACACAAAATAAATTAAAAAAAAGTTCTGTTGCTGTCTGGAGTCACTCTAGTTTTCTATGAACACTATCTATCCTAAGAAAAAACAACTTACAGATCATCCATTAAGTGTAGGATGCCATAAAGTCTGAACGCAGCCTGCACAGGTCTTCTCGTAGATTTATATTTGCTATTTACAGTGCAAGTAGGACATTTTGTACAATAATATATTTTGGAAATGTATGCCTGACAGAGCATAAGAAACAGAAAATCGCAGAATGCTTTAAAATTTCAGTGTGTAACTGCTAACTTGTTGCTAACTTGTTACCAATAGCTCGTTGCTAATAAAAGTCAATTAAATGTTAGCTCTGGTAATCCCATCTGTTACACATTGCTTAAAAAATAAAACTGAAAAAAAAAAAAATCTGAACTTTTGCTTTATGTTGTCCCTGGATACACAGCTCATATCTAAGACCGCTGAAAATGTACAGGACATACATTTAATAGCCTCATAGAATAATTTTGGTTCAAAGTGACCTCTGGAGGTCATCCAGTCAAACTCCCTGCTCAATGCATGTCTAACTAGGTCAGGTTACTCTGCGACATTTTCAGTCTTGAATACCTCCAAGAACAGATCCCAAAAACTCCATTGGTTGTTGCTTTTCTAGTATTTGACTACCCCCATGGTTGGGGGGAAAAAAAAAAATCCTAATATCTAGTCGGGATTTCCTATCTTCCAATTTGTGTCTGTTGCCTATCACTGTGCACCTCCAACAATAGTCTGGCACCATCTTCTGTATCCTCCAATCAAGTAGATGCAGAGAGCAGTAAGGTCTCCCTTAGCCCTCTCTTACCTAAGTTCAACAGACCCAGCTCCCCCAGACTTTCCTCATATACTGCATGCTCCAGCATCCAAACAGCTTGGTGACTTCCACTGGACACACTCCAGTATATCCATGTCTCTCATGTACTGAGGAACCCAAAAGTAGACACAGCACTTCATATGTGATCTCAGGGATGCCAAACAGGGAAGGATCACCTGCAACTTGCTCATTCTCATTAATACATCCTAGGATGTTGTTTGCCTTCTTTGCTGCCAGGGTACATTGCTGGCTTACATTCAGCTTGGACCCCAGGTCCTTTTCTGCAGAGCTGCTTCCTAGACAGTTGCTCCACAGCCTGCACTGGTGCATGGAGTTATTTGTTCCCAGATTGCAGGATTTTGCATTTCCCTTTGCTGAACTTCGTGATGTTCTTGTCAGCCTATTTCTCCAGGCTGCCCTCTAAATAGCAGCATGATGTTCTTGTCAGCCCATTTCTCCAGGCTGCCCTCTAAATAGCAGCCCTGTCCTCAAACATATTGATCATCTCCCCCTGCCAGTTTGGTGACATATGCAACCTTGCTGAGAGAGAACTCTATCTTATCATCTAGATCATTAATTAACTTGTTAAACAGTGTTGGACCCAGAAGTGATCCCTGAGGAACATCACTATTTACTGGTCACCAGCTGGACTTTTTACTACAGATCACAACTCTTTGAGCCTGTCTGTCAAGTCAGCTTTCCACCCATCTTATTGTCTATTTATCCGTATGTCACCAGTGGTAAACAAAGTATGATATAAAGTTAACAAAGCTCTTATCTGCTCAGTATCTATTGACCAGTATCTGGTCAGCTATTTTAAATAGTAGAAAGCCAACTGATGACCCTGTACCGTATATAAATCATGTTAAACAGCATATGTTAAAAACTGCAGTACTAGAGAGTTTGCTTGCCTCACTTGTTACCTGACCTTAGTTAAAACCATATTAACACCGAAATAAACCACTGATGTCTGAATGTACAACCACAACTCATTAATGATTGTCATCACCACCTATCAATATCTCAATAATATTTTTCTTAATCTGAATATGGAGTATTGTTACAATATTTCAATATGCTTCAGGATGAGCTGTTGTAAATGGAACTGGATAGGAAAGGTTTTACATATCACTCCTTCCCCATTCCCCACAAAGTTTTAACTGTGAAATTCTGTGGCTTAGATAATAAACATAACTAATAACATGATCACTGAAGCTCTTCACCATAAAAGATCATTAAAAAATTTGCATAAGGCACACACTTCACATAAATGAAACGGTTGCTCCATCTGCGGTATAATCAGAATTCTCAGTAAGTTAAAGAGTCTATATAGAGTCAGTACATGTCACTTAGATTACTTACGTGCTTATAATTCAGTTCGAATAATGTTTTGCTGTGCTGGGACTAATGACCCTTACAGCGTGAAGCACAGAACTGCATCTATGAGAGACTAAACACCTTTTACTACTTCATTCAAAGGCACTTGCAAACACACTTGCAAACATTCTGCATCTCCCAGGCTTGGAACTGTAACGTATGTTAGGGTCCTTTACATTGCTAACATTTTGACTGGGTTACAGACACATCAATCACTTTATTCATATACATTCTTCTGCTCATGGAAATTTTGCTTATGGCCTTCCTCCTGCTCAGTGTCTCAAAGTAATCCGAAGAGTTTCCAAGTGTAGCAATTCATCTTGGAATATGGTGAAATAAAAATGTGGAACAAGCTCTATCATCTCCATTGTCAAACTGCAGTTTCAAGATGCAAAATGATCACTGAGCTTTAAGTGAAGTTTCTTGAGAGGGAAAGCACTGACAGGTTAAATAGTTGTATCTATGAGGTATTTCAATTTTCCATTTGAAACAATCGGGCTTCAGTCAAATGGCATGATATTGAGATGAAGAAAGTGGTAGCATAACTTGGAATGTCACACTCCAAATTTCTAAGCATTATTTATATGTCATAATACAAGCAGATCATGTTCTTTACCGTGAAAAAGAAAGCAAACTACAGTTGTATTCAAAACCTTACCACGAATGAATAAAATTTTTAAGAATTTCCCATGCTTTAAAACCAAACTGCAATTATCTATTTAAGGCAAAATATGACAAACTTTTAGTCTCTCAATATTTACTAATGTAGAAAAGTAGTTGTTATGAGAAGGGCTAATGGTATATCAAAGCCACAGAGTTAAACAAACTAGCATGGTCTATTACAAACTTTCAGCAGTAGACATAATGGTTCAAAGTAAAGTACGTTATAAAAAGTCATATATTCTAAAAAGAATTGCATCCCAATGAGGTTGCCATCACAATTTCAAATTAGACTTTATTCTGTTTTATAAAGAGACAGATAAGACCATACACTATGACTCTAATTTCTAACAAGTTGACAAGCTGATAAATTGCTGACTTTAGAGGTTAGCTTCCCTACATATGAAACCCCTGATAACTAGAAGAATAAAGAACTGTCACTAAAAATGTGTTACAAGAATGCATTTGCTTTAGCTTATTGATATTTTCCATTTTGCTGGGTTTTTTTTAGAAGACATCACACGTGCATTTCACTGTACTACCATATAACTCTGACAATAAATTAGGAATTTTAAGTTATCAGACATATGGCTTTGCAGATTGAAAATTTACAGAAATTGACAAGCTAGTAAAAACCCAGATTGTAATTAAGAAGTACAGAAGTCTTAAATCAAGAGAGACATAGATATTTGTGCTGCCATTTACATTAGCAGATTCATTAAAAAAAAACCCAATTAAAAAAAACCAAAAAGCCCCCACCATACCTAAATGCCTAAAAAAAGAAACCAATGAAACTTTGCATTTTTTCTCTTATTTTTAACTTCTTGCTTCTAATGCTTTAATTTAAAATGTTGCTATCCCAGTTCCACTTATAAAAAGCACGGGGAATGCAAAGATAGAAATCTCCAACTTTCATTGTTCACTAACTTTTCATGAAGTCTACCTTCCCCTCTTGCCCCACTACCCTCATAACTTGTTACTTGGCAAGTGTATTTTCTAAAGATTTCTCAAATGTTCTCTCTTCACTGGTTTTCTTACCTTCATTTCCTCACTGCATCCCCTCCTCCATGCACACATTTTCTTTTCCTCACTTAGATTTTGCATTTCAAAAGAGCAATTTGATATTTGAAACTGAAGACTAAAGATCTCATTATGCCTCTGCTCATGGAAAGGGATATATAACTGTACAGTTAATGAATTTTACTTCCATTAGAAGCTTTCTCCAGGCTCAGCAATGACTCTTTGCATTTTGAAAAAAGTTTGTCACATTTGAATTAAGTCTGGACATACCTGTGTCAACTATGTAAATAAAAATTTGTATTCATGGCTTCCACAGATTTCATGGTTGAGGGGAATTGAACAGTTATCTAATGTGACAAAAAAACATGTGTTGGAAATGACATCTCCTGAAGTCAACAGGATTCTTAAATTCAGAGGTCTGTTCTTCAGCAGCTATTTCTTCTTCAATATAAAGAAATTTCCAAGCTCAAATGTCTTGTCCTCATAACAGGTTATGTGAAAGCCAAAAGCAAACTGAATATATAAATATAAATTATTTTTTGAATGAACAATACTGTAATGTAGAACTTATAAAATATTAAGTCTGACACTGGGCAAGGAAATTGCTTTTGAAAAATGAAGATTAAAACATTTATGGAGATTCAATGAAGCAAACCACTTTCATGAAAATATATTGATTTTCATTAAAATGCTATTGTGAAGACAACTGTGAATGACTTTCTAATGAAAACTAATCGGTGGAGGAAAGCTGTAAGACATTTGCCAGGTATGATGTAGTCAGAGAGTTATCCTAAGGTTCCAGCACTTTAAATGAGTACCTCAACTAAGGGCTACAGAGAATTAGTTTTTTTTTTTTTTTTTTTTTTTTTTTTAGGAATCAATTAATATTTAATTTCATCTCTGTGATTAACTAAGAAGCAAAATTATTCCAAGATGAGATTTCAAAATTATTACACATTCTATAGAATATGCCATGTCTATAAATCTATTTTTGCAAGATTATTTGAAAAATTTTGTCTTGCTCCCCATTCCCACAACCAGTGTAGAATTACTGTTTCTTTGAATTTTTTTATCTCAAAAAACTTTATGGTACAGCACTATTATTTCTGATCAGGCTTAGCTGTATTTCTCTGTAGCATTATGGTTAGTAGAATAAAAATTATTATTTTTGGTTTTGACAATTCTTGGCTACAATATTTAAGAGACATACGATGGGGTCAAAAAGAATTTCCTTTTGAAATACAGAGTAGATATTTTTGTATATGCAAAGAACAAGGTATATGAAAGGTATATATATTTTCAGTCATTACCTTCTTTTGTTTTTACCTTGAGGACAAGTATATCTACTTCATTTAGCTTCGTTATTTGTACTTTATTTAAAAAATGTTTGTTATGATGATTAGCATTATAGAACTGGCTATTCAGATAGTCAGCTATAATTCCCTATTCACTGAACTGACATATTACTAAAAGACTCTGGCACTATAATGCTAAATATCCAGAAATTCAGTATTTCTAAAGATTAAAAAAACTGTAGAAAGAAATCATAATATTTCAGTCTTCAAAAGCCACTAGAGTTCTCTCAAATGCTGTCAAAGCTTCTCCCTCCCCGCCAAGTCTTCTCCCTATAAGTGCTTTTCATATATCAGAGAGATTAATTTTCTGACAATTCCACTATTTATGTGAGAAATAATGTAAGTAAATATTTAAGGCAATCGGCTAAGGAAAATTCACTTCACCTGTTTTATGTTTCACATTTTCATGGAGAAAAATGATTTTTCTTTAGAAAGCAGAAATACCCAAACTTTGAAAGTTGCATTCACTAATCTGTTATTCTGCCTTCACATCAGAAACTTCTTAAGCTATTTATTTTCTATAGCTTTCAAAGAATGGTAAATTTTTACAAGCAAACGACCACACAATATGCCAGTTGAGGGAGTACCATTATTTCCTATTCACAAAAAACAAGCTTTTGCAATGATACCTTGGAAGAGGATTCACAGAGCCAGAATTCGAGATACACGAACTCTTAAAGAAAGCACCCTGAAAAGTTTTAAAGAAAGGGCCTTGAAGTTCTCTTGAAAGCATAAGAACTTTTCTAAAACAAGGACTTCCCCACCCGTCTTTTAAAGAGGGCTTCCCCTCAAATCCTCTGCATAAGACAGGAGGAGTTTGTTAACAAATTCCCCTTTGCCTTACTTTAGGTTTGCTCTCATCATAGTCCATACTATTTCCCTGGAGTCTGAAGGAGAAAATGATGCATTCCGTCACCTCAGAGACTATGCATCTGCTCTTTACTCTGCTCATTGCTTTCCTACTTTTTCTTCACATTACAAGGTCTCTGCTGTTCCTTTATTACATTCTCCAGGATATCTTCCTTGCACTCTAGAAGTTTTTCCTGGTTACGCATGTGTGTAGAAGAAATAATCACTTTCCTCTTATGTAGATTCTCTCTGATCGAGTGTTGTAGTCGAGGCAGGCAATAAGGCACCCTTCCCCCACTCACAACTGCTCATCCACACCCTTTAACACAAAACAGTAAATCAAGTAGATGTGAGCTGCCTCACACTTAAACACAATAACACGATGCCTATGAAAATATCATGCACTATGAAGCTTAACTTTTAGGATTATGTTTTCACTGGGTTGGAAGTTTAATCACGTACAGAAAAAAATATTGTAATTGCATAGTTGAATATATGTGATTATTTGTATTTCTAGCCAAGAGAAAGTGTGACTATCTGTGTATGCTTGTACAGAGCTTACTTATTAATTACAACTGACTTCCTTTTTAATCCACCATCTTTTGTTGCCATAGCTTATTTCTCTCTACTGACAGAAGAAGGGTAAACTGACTAGCTTGGACCTGGAAAACTACCTTGTAGATGTCTAATTACAGGGAAAATTAAAACCAGCCACAGAACTAACTCCGTAAGTGTAAAATAGATATAACTACCTGAGCTGTAGTGGTAAGAAAAACACAGTTCAACCTGTGAATTACAATATGGTATTAGTTACAGAAAAGAATAAATAAAATAAGGACATAACTGCTGGACGAGCAAAGCAGATTCATTGAAACCTCCTGTATTACTTCAATAATAATTTCAGTATAGACCTTAAGGGACCATTAATACTCAGAAATTATATGTAATCTACTCTTTATGTAAGCTTAATTTCATGAGCCAGATGTTTTTTAATTTTGTCAAACTGTGCAGAATCAAATGGCTACTGATATGATTTAGTTTCTGAATAAGTAGCATATTTTTGCTTCATTGATTCTGATTAATGTTTAATATTAATGCCATGCCTGTTCTGTCAGGTATAACCGGAAAAATTTAAAATATTGTCAGATAAAACTCTTTGTGTCTTCAACTTTCTGTCTTAATCTACTTCACAGACGAATAAAAGGAGGGATAATTCTTGACAAAAAAAAACCCCAAAACTTCCTTTGATATTGTTCCCGTGCAGAACAATGACAATTACAAAGCTTCCCTAAAGCTAAACAAAAAGGAACAGCAATTAAAAAGTACTCTAAGGACTTACAGATACTTTTTACTGTCATCACCTGTATGTGAACATGCATCTTAATTAAGGCATATACTGTTCTGACTCCGCAGATAGTGCATTCATCATAACAAGCCAATTCTCATAACTTCACTGAAGTTGAGAGGAATCACCACTCCTATGGTTTCAAAAGGGCCACTTATGAAATAAAGTTCCACATAAGTATGATTTCAAGCAGAAAAGTAACAAGATATTTTTACTTACAGAAGATATAGAGGATTCACAAGATCATAATTTAGATCATCTAAAACTGCCTTACCATGGTGTAGTTGTGAGCCACCTTCATAAGCTCTGTGCATCCTTGCGCATCAGCAAATGCTCGTATTCCCAAACAGTTGGATGGGTGCAAAAGCTTCATTAGAAAATGGCAGCAAACCTCTACTACTTGTGGGAGCTGGAGGAGGCAGGCAGCTGCTAGAAGATTTTCAATCGTGTCTTCTTTCAATTCTAGGCAGCCTAAAAAAAGGGATTGATAACACATGAAAACTTATTTACTTGGTATTTACAAAATATACAGTATCAAAAGATCTTTCATAAATAATCCTACCTCTATATAAATAACTCTACAGAAAAAGTGAAGAAAAGGAGGATTAATGTCTCTGACTGGACTCCTCGGTGACACGAACATCACAGTATTAGAAATATTTCTTTCTAAACTACTATTAATTCAACTATATAATAGGGATACGAATAGAGACTGTGAAGTGTGGAAAGGAAGAGAAGGCATAGGAATGCTAGTTTTGTTTCTATAATGAGACTAAAATTTGAGTAAGTATCTGCATATCAACCAGGCTGTGATTTTTTTTTTCTTTTTTTTGCATTGAAATTGGTGATAAAATCTGCATTATCTTCAGTGGTACAGAGCAAAACTCACAGCCATTTACCTCCTGCAAAGCATGAAATAACTGGCTAATATAGTATAACTAAAACCATAAAAAGATCTTCAAAATAGGGCTTAGAATCTTCAAACTTTGTGTTGTTTATTTGTAATGTGACTTTGGGATTAATTTTATCTGAGTAATATATGGCAGGCCTCTCATAGCATATAGTTCTTCTAAAAGACTTTATATTAGCTAAAAGAACATATATGATGCATAATATTTATATTCCATTAATTCTTGTATTTTGTAATTTCACAAGTAATTATCTCTATCTTGCAGACTGATACACTTTTTAATAAATAAAAGGTAAAATAGAACAAAATAAACCTAAAAAATAATTTCTTTCAGTGAGGAATAAGTGTCATTCTTGTCATCATGCTCCCCCCCAACCTGTCATTTTTAATTTTTTTTTACATTAATATCTCTTACAAATCTCTTATATTAATAACTTAAGAAACTATAAATTAGAGATCACAGGGATGTCTTGGAGAACTGCAAAAAAAAAAAAAGGAAATTAAAATGTACAAATATAATATAAATTGTAAGAAAGTTACACTTCCGATTTTATTTTGCTGTGCTTGGAAAAATAATTTCAAACTATAGGAGGATTAAGTGTATATTGATCTTTCTGTTCAAAGTAATATAGTTTAACTGTTAGATAAACTCACTCTTTTCCCCACAAAATTTTTGTATTTGTTATCACATAAAGAGAAATCTACAATCTTAATAGTTCTATCACATGGCATTGAGCAGTTCTAAAATTCTCAACTTCACAACAGAATGCCATTGAAAAGAAAAGCTACTTTATATTGCAACACCAAACCCAAAATACAATAACCATAACACTGAAGATCTGACCTTTTCTCCTTCTTTCACTGTATCTGGAGCTTTTAATGTAAGATGGAAACTGGGAATTTATACTTTCCTATATTTAGTTATAATACACCCTTTTGCAAAGGTTAGAGCATCAGATCAAGTACACAGCATAATTTCAGTGGTTTTCCTCTGCTTATTTTTATGCATCTAATAATGTCACATGAGTTTCTCCTTATGTTATCTGACTTTTTCTCATCCTTTCTGTCCACCATGCGTTTATGCAATGTGGTCAGAAGGTATACTTAGCAGGTGATTCTTGGCTGACCCACATATTTATCAATGACAGTCCCACGTTTGCTGCATGTTTGCAGGTAACCACTGGCTCAACACACTACTCATTATCTAGAATACAGTTCCACTGTGTCATGTGGAAGCTATCAAAAGATAGTTGTTTTCAGGTTAAAACTGATCATCCCAGTACCAGAAGGAAGAAAAATAAAAATATGCAAAACAGCTCTGAAAAGTAGATTGACTGAGAAATGTGCTGATGGAAACAAAATTAGAAAAACGGAGTTTTAAATCTCCTTTTCTTATATGCTACATATTTTTCAGCAACAAGCTCAAAGAAGTCTCCACAAAGAGACTTCAAAGCTGATCCAGACGTTTGCAGAATGACATAAGGATTGAAAGAATCACCACCCTTTATGAAGAAAGGTAATAATGTCACAGTTTGGCTTTTTATCACCAAATATAGCCTTAGGAGAAGAACCCAAAGGAAGCAGTTGAAGCCACATCAATCTGTTTATTTTCAAATTGAAGATTTTTTTTTGTTATCTGTAAGGAAAACTTGGGTACTAGTAGGATTAAAATAAGTTTAAGTCAATAAAAATTATTATCTGTTTTATAAATTATATATTTCTTTACGTAACCAACATGATCATTTTGAAGGAGATCCTTCACATTTTTATGGAAGAGAGAGAAGTTTCTGCCTTACATATTAATCAAGGGAGGAAACATACAATGGCTTCTGGGATACCTGTGGATATGAATATATTATAGCTTGACTTATTTTTAACTAAATTCAGAAACACCAATTTACTACTTAATATATCTAGGATAAGAGCTACAAAATTACATGTGCTTCTTCCTTTCAGTACTGTCTTATCCTGCCTTTTTTCCTTTTTTGTTTTTCCCTGCAGAAACATGATAAGAAGTAAGATAGGGCTCTCCAGGATCTCTTTTTTACAAAGCATTATCTTCAACATTAGATAAGTATCTAATCCATCTAAATGCTTTCCAAGTCTTACTTATCTTAAACAATCAAGACACCTTCGCAAGTTCGGTCACAAGAGCTGTATTCAATTTTTCAGAAGGGCGCTGTGACATTTTTATGCAAAGTTCTCCGGGATATCAAGCATTTAGCATGGCCAGAGTTTGAAAAAAAAGATGTTAAAAGGCTCAGTATGTACAGTGTCATCTCTTCAGACAGTTTTGTATTGACAATTAGAAGACCCAAGCATCTATTAAAAAATGTTTCATAGAATATTCAAGGGGGCATTAGTATTACTGCTTCTTCAATTCACCTCCCCTTCACATTTTTATGCAATAAGGAGCTTGCACAAGTACTTCAGCCTGAGCAAAACAAATTAACCAAAGCTTAAAATCTCATTTTGTGTTACATTAATTAGGATGAAAAAAATATATGAAAAAAAACAATCAAAAGAACTTTAATGGATTCTAATTGCTATTCTAAATTATAGTTCTATTTGTAACAAATTTTATGTGTATTGCTTATGCAGAAATTAAAATGCCTTTCTTTAGGATGCATTCTTATAATGAATACATAAATTTTATTACCTCATTACCAAATGTGAAGCAGAGATAATATATCAAAATTCCCTGATATCTTTATTCTTTTGCTAAATCTTTTTCCAAGTTAAGGGTCAGTTTTGGGATTTTTTTCTTTTTTTTTTTTTTTTTAATCTTATCTTTTGCTTTTATTCTTTCTTCTACTCCTTAGGCTACACTGTTAGAATTAATTTTGTGTATAGGGAATCACTCCATCTTTGACCACCTTTGCATGACGTTAAAAAGGTCACTGTGTGTCACAGGAATCAGCCTCCCACAGCTATTGACCAATAGGTATCAATACAAATATGGTGGGACCACTCAGTAGGTACTGCTCTGTGCACAAGCAACAAATTTTAACGCAGATCCGTAACACATGGTAGTATCATTTTACCTCATGTGCACAGTAAATTTTAAGACAGCTGTGAATAAGGTGCACCAGTGAAGTCATGGGAAGTGTCAAGGAATTAGAAACACAGGCTAGAACTAATTCCTTTTAATCAGGTATTTCTCTTTTTAACCTTTCTATTTCATGTGTCTTGATCAGTTGTGTTGCAGTTTTGAAGAGTTTTTGAATGGAATTATTTCCATAGTCTAACCGGTCGTAAGAACACAGCTTCTCTATTAGGTCTCCATTTTTCTAAAATAAAGGCAGTAAATGGTATCAAGATAATATTTATTCAGATTTTGCACAGTAGATGAATTGCTTACAATTATGGTTACAAGAAGAAATTGCTTTTTTGAAACAGCATCAAATTCCGGTGAAGACTAGAAAAAGCTATAAAAAAGGTGCTACGCTTCATATTGCTGTAACAGACCTTTTTAGCATTGCTTATCATTAACCTTACCAAATCTTAGGTATCTGCCACGTAGCCACCTGAGCTTATCATCTGAGATTTCCTTTTACAGTCAATGGAGAGAAATTTGAGGTGTTACAGCAGTTTTCATCTGCCCTGTTTCAGTCATCTGCTTTAGAATGAGACGAATCACTCCCTAAGAGTGGCTATTTCTTGCTTGTATAAAAGGAGCACCTTCATTTGACTTACTGAGCCACTGTTGATATTTATATTTGCTGATATGAATTCAGTTCATCTGCTCCCAAACATACAGTGCTGGAATCATCGGAATCATCAGGTATCAGGTGATGCAGTGTCTGGAAATGCTTTACACCCTTTAAACACTCTTTGGGTCCAATTCTGATGATCGTTCTCTCTGTTACTGTCAACTCCTGGTAATGACATAATGTGCAGTAATCACCTCTTACATCCATCCATGCATAGCAGCCAACAAAGAACACAATAAAAAGTATCTTCCCTGTAGAAGAACATCTTTTAGTCTCCAGCTGATTTCTGAAGTGAATGTTAAGGGTTTGATTTTGACCTATGCCTTAAAAGATAAATTCTACATTGTATCATCTCCCACACCTTTCATAAAGATGAAGTTGTTTTCAGAAAAGAAAACATGACAGTATATTCACTTTGCAGAGGTTCCTCCTGATCAAACTCTTCTTTAGTTTCTATTAATTATTTGCTGCAGAACACGGTCATCAGCTGCAAGTGAGGAAGACGGGCACTCTATAGCTGATTGTGTTTATTTCCTTACAGTTTGACTTTTAGCATCAGTGAAAATTCAGAAAGGCAGCTCATTTTTTTTTTTTTTTCTGTAGATATTCAAATAAACAAATAAATATTACCCCAAAAGGGATTAATCTCCTACACAAACAGATAGTGCAATTTAAATTGGGGAAAAAACTTAGGATCTTCCCATTCCCTATTATCAGACTATTCATCTTACATACTAGAAGCCGAAACCTAAACCAAATACAGATTAATCCCCAAAGTATGTATGATCCAAAGATGTGTTTATTTGAGGATGCTGATGGATCACTTGATTTTTTGGCAGCCATTTTGGTATCAGCCACCATAAATAAAAGACAAGTTAAACCATATAACTTAATTAGGAAAATTATTTTTTCCCTAGTGGAAAAAATTTTTGTCCTAACAGAAAATTTTTCCTGTCCTGAACAACTTCAATCCCCCTGAATTCCAAACTAAACTGAGTCATCTGATTGGAACAGACTGATTTTCTGTTCATACAACATCTCTTTTTTAATCCGTGTGGATAAAATTCAACTCTTGAAAAGGACAACTTATTTTAACTCCTCTTCACGCAGGGGACTTAAAATGATTTTTTAAAGTAATTCTAATTTACATTTCTATGAAATAATCTCTAAAAAACATTTAAGGTTAAAATCAGGGAAGCATTCACTTGATTCAGATATATAAGTTTCGACTATGATTAGATACTCGGTTACATTGTCAGTTATGGTGCTAGTTTTTGAACTCTTCACTACAAAACATGACTTCAAAATTATGGGAATTTGTCATTTCCAAGAACAATTTTTATATGAAATTTATATTTAAGTATTATTATGTGTAAAAAATAATTGCATAAATGATTCTGCAGCCATAAAAATATGTAGTTTGTCAAAAATGAAAATGCCTCCATCACAGTAATATGAGAATTCTTATAAATTAAATATCTTCACTCTTTTAAAAAACCGTACCATTATTTACACCGTAATATGGCTACATCTTTCTTTGAGTAAGCTGACTAAACTGGCATAATCACGTGGTCATTTGTGAGTACTGCCAAAGTCCACCGTATTTCAACGGTGCGGAAAATTACAACATTTCAGAGTGATAAGGAAATCCTATTAACAAATTAAAATCCCCTCTGAGCAGGAAGCTTCTTGCAGATGTCTGGCTAAAGACCAGAAAAGTATATTAGCCAAAATATGCCATGATGTGGTACCTTTTCATCTCCTGGTCTGAAAAAAAACCCAAACCACCTCTGTTGTATAACTGAAATACCATGTTTTTAAAGGAAATTTGTCTGCTGACTTATAAATATCAGCTTTTCAGAGAGAAACATTAAGATGCTACTTTCTCCTAATGAAGCAAATGCCATTCATATGCCTTAGTTCACCTTAGATATTTGAACTTAGTCACCTGTAAGATATACATACAAATAACAGGAGTAAAAACAATAAATAATTTTAGCTGTGAGTTTAATCTTCATAAAACCTTTTTATAAACTGTGAAGAAAGATACGTTAGTAGTCTGCAACATACCTGAAGATATGTTTTTCCATTGGTTATAGAAAAATTGTTAAAATATGAATTTCATTGTTGGTATTATTTGCTAAAGATTACTAGTTTGTACTTGTGTAGATGATCAATATATTAATAATTACATCACCAATAATTCAACTATTATACAGTCATTATATTTGGAAATTTTAAACTTAGTTTTATATATAAATAGAGGAAGAAAAACTCCCAGGTTAAAACAAACAAAGAAAAAATCCCAAGAAAAAGGTTACCTCAAAAGAACACAAATATAACACAGGATTTACTAACTAAATTTCCAAGAGCACAAATCTTGCACTCATACACCAAATAGGGTGGGAGATGAGAAGAATTATTCCCAAAAGCTCATTTCAGATATAAGGCCTTAATTTCCCTTAATTCTTTTTAGTCAATGGACTTCAATACTTGGATTTGCTTCCAGACTGTAGGTCCTGCTCATCATGCTGCACACATTGAAACCCACTCCCGGAGTCTATTTTTGTAAACAAAAACAAACTTCATACTGAGGAGGATGGGGAAATCTTGTTTCAAAAGACTTGTACTGAATAGTAGGTACATTTCAGGGAGATTTTATTCCAATGGTCACTTTCTGTTGATGATATGAAGGGGAGTGTACCACCTTTAGCTTCCAGCACACTGCCTAGGATTCCAGAACTATCCCAAACAACCTGCCTCACACAGGTCCTTTTGCTACTATCAAAGCCACACAATACATACTTCTAGTATATATATATCTCAGTGAGATATAGCCTTTCTGTTACACTGAACACAATCAAGTCCTGAGCTCTGGGGGAAAAAAAAAAAGAGGAAAAAAAAGAAAACAAAAGGAAAAATGTCTCAAGGACAAAGGAGCTCAGCTTTCAGGTTTGAAGGAGCTGTATTTTATTCTCCACATCTGAAGCAGGAATCTCTGCCAAAATAAGCTTCTCAACTTCTCAGTGAGATATAGTCTTTCTGTTACACTGAACACAATCAAGTCCTGAGCTCTGGGGGAAAAAAAAAAAGAGGAAAAAAAAGAAAACAAAAGGAAAAATGTCTCAAGGACAAAGGAGCTCAGCTTTCAGGTTTGAAGGAGCTGTATTTTATTCTCCACATCTGAAGCAGGAATCTCTGCCAAAATAAGCTTCTCAACTTCTCAGGCGATGATTTGGCAGCTTGTGCTATGGTAGCACAGAGCAGTTCAAATCTACACTTAAAGAACAAAAGGTTACTGAGATGGAGGCATCAATTGCCAAGAAAAGATTTTTGCTTATGAGTCCACCTTACAGCCTAGTGAAATCTGCTTTGCTTTGGGCTGGATTCCACTGCTGGGAGAGTGAATACTACAGTCGCATCCTGTTCTGCAGGTACATTTCAGCGCAGTCACTGTGTGATGGGCACAGAATAGAAAGGGAACGAAGGTATACGTTTCACAATGCAGGGACAGGAGCAGAGAAATGCGTGAAAGGTAAGGACTTCTCACAAACTGCCATTGTGATTTTCCTGAATTTTTTGCTTTCTTTAACTGTGGACACACAACTAGGCAGCTGAGTGGATATGGGTACACATCTCCACTGCAGGAACTCCAGAAAGCAGTACATTAAAGAGGTATCCCATGTTATAGCACCCTGTCTTCACTGATGCTGTTTAGGCAACAGCATGGCATGCACCAGATGACAACACAGGGACATGGCACTCCACTCAAAGGAACCCTCTCACTTTTCAGGCACGTCCTGTATTAACGTTCAGTGTTTTGCTTATTCCCTCTTTGGAGATGGAGAACTTTGAACACAGCAAGGAACAGCTTTAAAAATGCACCTTGCAGTGCACTCAGTCTAATTGTTCTCCCCCTCCACACTTACCGCTTCCCTGAGTCTGCCTGAATTTATTCTTACTGACTTCTCAGGAGTAGCAGGTTTCACTACAGTACAAGGAGATAGTCACTAGCTATCTCCCCACAACAGTCTCGATCATTCTGAATACTCAAAATTTATGGATATCCAGTTCAGAGCTCTTTTCCAAGCAATTTTCATATGCTGCATCAAAATAATGAGAGAACAGGTCGTTCCTAATACATAATTGCAAATTTTGTCCCTTAATGAAGTATAAGGGAGGGTAAAAGGAGGAACAGTTACAGCTCATTTTATTGTATAACTCCGGAAATGATCAAGGACTTAGTGTTTCAGTGACAGGAATGGAAAACATCTGCTCCAGCTGGACACAAGATCCTCAGAGCAGGGACTGCTAAAAAAAAAAAAAAAAAAAATAAGGAGGCAGGCAGTCTCTGCAGCTGGTTAAGCTAAATGGGTCTATGAAGATCTTTCCCACAGACTTGAATTACATGAAAGCCCACAGTTTGTTTCAGGATCAGAAAGACATTCAACATAGGAAGGTATTTGATTCCAAGCAGGCTGCCATCCACAGGTGGAGGAGGATGACAGTCTAGTTCTACAGTTACAGTGAAGAACTTCGGAAGATTCTTGCATTGTACATATGGACAGTATAGCTGATAATTCAATCCAGGAATAATCTAGTGGTGTTGCACTAAGGCTTTGCTGATGCATAAATATGAACTTAATGAGGAACACTATATGAAAATGTGAATCTTGTCAATTGATCCAGCACTGGTAAGAAAGTTAACTGGAGCAAAGGTACATATGATCTTGGAAGTGTAGTCAATGCAGAACATCTGTGGACAGATAATCTGAATTATGGATTTGCAGATCACCAGATCACTACCACTTTCTAAACTGGAGCAACCCTGATAAACAAGGCTTCTGTGGATAATTGCAACTCTCTCTTTATTGACTCCTGAAAAGGAGTTTATGACAAGTATGACTCCCAGAAGAGAACCTCACCATATCCAGAAGTTAAGTTTATTCAAGGTCTACCACCATCTGGTATGACTTATGACCATTTTTTCTGTACTCTCCATTACACAATGGCTAACAAAGTCTTCCAGGTCAAGTCAATTGTCCTTTTATCGCTCATCCCAGAGTTCCTGGAACAATTGAAGTGAATGGGAATTTGAAGTGAATGGAAATTCACAAAGGCTTATTCTGTGAAAGTGCAAACTCAACCATCAAATACATGGCAGAGCAAATGTAGTGGGACAGCAGCAGTTAATAGTCTCCTCCAAAAAGTGCTAGATAGAGATGGTCCATGTTCACAGGAGTCTCTAACATGATACCACAGAACAAACAACTCTTGAACTTACTCAACATATCACAGAAGTAGAGGCAAAGACCTTCATGATACACACAGTATCAGGGGTCACTCCAGTTCTCAATGTGATGAGTATCTCCTAGAGGGGAGTAGCGTGACACACTGTAAACAAGCTACCTAAGAGCCCAGGATTGTTTGTCTGAGCAGATGCCTTTAATAATATACATACAGCCTTACATTATATCTATTAAGTTAAACGTGTCTGGGACTTCCCTCTGGTACTGAGGCTAACTGGAATGAAATATCACATTCAAACTGCATGTTGAAGAACGATCCTGTGGCTGCAATAACCCCTGGACTGTATGAACACTATAAATTGGCACAGGCCAAAACTATGCTAAGTATCATTCTTATTGTTTATTTGTATAGACAACTCAGTTTCAGCAATTAAAAAACAAACAAACACAAGAACTCCCCCCAAAAACCCAAACCAAAATCAAAAAACAAACCTCCCTGGGATATTTAATTAATAAAGCTTCTGTTCTGAAGGAACCTAAGGATCCTTGTGCTTAAAGGCAGTTTCTTTCATGCTACATCCCTGCTGTCTGCCATGCGTGTGTTATGAGGTGCAATACTGACAGAGAAGACACTTGACAGTCCTTTAATTAAAGAATCCCCCAAATAAAATCTAATTAAAAAGGTATGCAGTAGGGCTTGAACCTCTTCCATGTATGATCCACATTCCCTATGCATAAATAAATCAAGGATTTTTTGTTTTATATTAGTTAACTCATTTTTGCTTTTTCAGTTTCATTAACGGTATGAAAGCACCAGCCTATTCTTCTGATCACTGTTGGGAACGCATACTAATTAGATAGACCAACGCAGTATGAGGAAATCTGTAGTAACTTCACAGCTCTGTTGTAACTTCAAAGGAAGGCTCCCAAAGTCACCAATGGCAGCAAAATCCCAAAAGCTCGATCTCTACTTCCAGTCCCATCTAAAACATTTAAGCATAATGGAAAATAATGAAAACTCAAGTTTTAAGATCAGGAGAGAAGCATTACCTAAGAAAATGAGGTAAAAAAATACTGTTCTGTATTACTGCTTATCTTGTACTCTAAAAAGATCAAAGAATACATATCCATGTATTCCAGGGCACTAGGATCTCAATCCTAGATTTTCTCCTATCAATCATCTTGCTGCTTGAAAAATGAAATGTATTTTCTGCATAGCCATTGCACGTAAGTGTTGGCTTCAGAGTTCCTCAGCTGGCTGACATGAAACACTTAACAGGCATGCAAAATAGGAAACTTTGTTTCCTCTTAAATTATAGTTCTGTTGTATCACAGATAAAACATACTTTGTTTATTGGAATAAACCAATCAAATGCAGCAACGTGTGGA
The DNA here is from genome assembly GCF_000690835.1 of Fulmarus glacialis. NCBI lineage: Eukaryota > Metazoa > Chordata > Aves > Procellariiformes > Procellariidae > Fulmarus > Fulmarus glacialis. The sequence goes on from NW_009232058.1 coordinate 28,542, forward strand.
CAGATTAAACCTGTACCTTGTATTGAAGTTGCGTATTTTTTACAGGTCAAATATATCCTTCACAAAATACAGTGGGAAAACCTTTATGGTTTACCCTTATGAATCTATGCAAAATACAAGCAGCACATAATTTTTATGCAGCATTTTACTAATAAATCTACATCATATTTGTATAATTTGAATTACACAACTTATAATTACATTCTAATTTAGCCCATGTAATTAGAAAATTTTGTGCTTATTTCAGATAAAACAACATGCAGCCACTACCTTATTAATTTACAAAATTAAGCTATTCAGTTATAATCCTTATATATAAAACAAAAACCTCTTCCAAAAGAACCGCAAAGCCCATCTAACATAGAGTTTATAGTACGGATTTTTACACATCTCAATTTTTCGAGCTTTAATCAAATTGTGTTTTATAGGTATGTCTATGACATTAACTTTATAATTAGTCATGCTGCCTCTTCACAGAAACTTTAACACCTTTCACTACCTTTAAATCAGTATTTTTGGCAGTCCGATTTTCTGTCTTCCTGTTACTACTCTTAGATGGACAGCTGCCTGCACTTCAGAGCAGCTCTTATCGAGGCTGTACAGGACTTGATGCTCTGCTGGTCACCATGTAATTCTACCTTGCCAGTTATTTAAAACTCTATTTGCTTATACGTGAGCGAACACAGTCCGGCTTCGCAGTGTGTCATGACTCTGCTACATCTACCTATTTAGGAGGTACAGAGAGGACAATTTACCATTGTATAAAGCCTTTCATAATATAATTAAGTACTGTAACTCCTTTATTTAAGACAGTAGTATTTTCTTTAAGAAAAAAAGAAAAAAATCCAAAAGTACTGCCTATTTTAAAAGAAGAAAAAAAAGTTAAAAAAAAGTGAAGCAAACGAAAGAAAATTAACATTGAATCTTACTTAAGCATTTGTCCAACTTTATTCATCAGTATTAACCTCAAAAACATGACTGGATTTATTTAATAAGCTAATTTGTCATAGATGGAAAGCTCTTCCTGAAGTTGATTAGAGTTTAAAATGTTCATTTTCCTTTGCAAAGTAAGTAATATCTTGAATTCACACAATTGGCAAAGAGATAATACACTTTGTTGTTATCGGTTTTCTTCTTTTTGGTTTTGTTTTGGTTTGGCCCATCCCCCGTCCCCCTGTCCCCCCCCCATTTAAATTCACTAGTGTTACTACCTGGCTACTTTTTCTTTGTCTCCCATTAAGATATAATTTAGTTATTCTTTACACGGTAAGCTTGTTTAAAGGCTCAATATCTATGCAAGAAATTGCTCTTGATAATAAATGAACACAACGTCCTCATGAAAATGGACATCTTGAAAACAGATGTAGCCTTTATTTTGTAGGGTAGCAGAGAAGGTTTTTTTAAGTATATGTGTATATATTTGATCTCTACATATAATTTTTGTTTATATATCTATATCTTTTACATGTATATAGATAAATAAATAAAATTGTTTAGGACCTATTATAACAGAAAACTTTTTGAATTATTAAATACAAAACCAAATAAAGAAAAAATGCTACTTTTTAATTAGGTCATAGAAGATTGAACATTTTCCCTTAAAAAATGAAAGCCTGAAATACAGAGTTTGTTTAAAAGATTTAAATCTAATAAATAAACAACCAAAAGCAACAGAAAGGCTTATGGAAGCTAATATGATGGTAGCAAAATATTATCTTTAGCTCATGGGATAAAGCAATTCCGATCCTCTACTGGATCAGAATACTGCTTTATCATAGATATCATTAAATTCCAATATAAGTTTTAAATGAACTTTTTAAATAGGAAAATAGCCTAATTTTGAAATAAGTAAGATCTATTAACTTTCTTTTACATTTTTAGCAAAACTATTTTTTTGATTTATTTTAAAAGATTGAAACCTACAACCATGAACTAGTTTTCAAGAATTCTTTAGGGTTTTTTCACTACCAAAAAAGAGAAGCAGCTTTCACATCCCATATTCTAAAATTCCTGGGAAAAGCACATTTGTAGTCAGAAATTACATATTTAAAGGAGATTATAATAATAAAACTACCACCTTTAGAAAAGCTTTAGAATCACCAAAATCACATTTTCACCAAAAATGTATTTTTACCCTTATATATCTCTTCCTTTATAACTGGAATAAAAATGTGCCAAATATGTTCTAAGATAAAATTTCTACCTTCCTAATAATATTTAGGATGTTTCTGACAAGATTCAAAATGCATTGAGTTGCAAAATTGAAATTATAACAATTCAACTATCTTACTGATAGTTTAGTTTGTTTTTGGTTTTTTTTTTTTCTTCTCACTGAAGGCTTAAAATAACAAAATAATCAAAAGGGTTGTCAAGCAGTGACCAACCTTTCCATGCTGGCCCAAACCAAGATCAATTATGCTAAAGAAGTCTAAGAATAGGTTATATGTGGTGGTAATAAATCACAGAATTCATAGAATCATTAAGGTAGGAAAAGACC
>NW_009232059.1:0-225 GCF_000690835.1 Fulmarus glacialis
AGATAAAACTTGAATCGGGGCAGAGTAGCTGATTTACAGCTGCTTTAAGGTCAATTTGCTTGGCCACGGAAGGGTAAAAAGGCTTTTTAGCGTGCGCAGGAACATTTCAAATTGGGGAGCTTGGCCCCCACTACCAGAAAGGCATCCAGCTTGTGCCTCTCCAGCGCTGCCCTGCCGCCCGTCCCAGCCCACCTCTGCAGGCGGCCGGTGCAGCCTTTGAGCTGG
>NW_009232059.1:477-13031 GCF_000690835.1 Fulmarus glacialis
AGGCAGCTTGGGCCGCAAAACCAGCTTTGGGCTTTCCAGCCTCGCTCCTGAAATTCAGCGCTGCATCCGCCTGAAAGCTTCTTCGCCCATTCATAGAATCAGGCCTTCTGGCCAAAGCCTCTGTACCTGGACGGCAAGGACGTGCGAGAAAGCCCAGCTTGCTTAAGCTCACGCTGCCACACCGTGCCTTAGAAAACAAGGAAGATGTGGAATCCCCTCATCGCAAAATTAATGTGCTGAACTACAGCAAAAGCCTTGACAATCAAACTTCTGTTCCGACAAAGCAGTAACAATAATCTCCCACACTGCTGTGGCAATGTTACATTTACTCTTTTTTTTTTCTTCCTTGTTAAAAAGGAAAGAATTAGGAACATTTACTAAGCTTTCAGGAGAGCAAAAGATTGGGTACCTTTAAAAAATAACAGTATTTCGATGCAAATATAAACTATCATAAGCTTCCTGAAGCACACACAGCATAGAGGCAGTATGACTGCAGAGAAGGTATCTGCTTTCAAGGGGATTTGCATTCTCATTGAATGCTGGACCAGGTCCAGACCAGCCGAAGGATAACCACCCTCTAACCTCCCTGCGGAGACTTACAGAGACGAGACTGAAGCAGTATCATTTCTGACAGAAATCAAATCCTGGCTACTGCACTGCTGGGAACACTACAGACAAGAAGGAAAAAAAAAATAGGGAGGAATTGGAATTAAAACAACTCTGTGGAGCTCATTTAGAGAATACCTTGTCAAAGGACCTGATACGGGAACACATTATGTATTTACTAAATGGATGCAAAAGTTAAGTGTCTGCTAGCATAAAACTTAATTTTAACAAACAGGAACATACAGATGTTAAAGCTGACCAGTTATAAAACAGCTCAGTTACATGCCCAGGTTAACCAAGCTAAATAACATGTCTAGTCAAGTCGTACAGAAAACCATGGAAAGCATTCAAAAAATAATTTGTTCAAATTTCCATCAGTTCATACTTCAGCACTAGCATCTCAGAGGATAGGATAATTCCTAGCAATATGCCTCCAAAGATTCAAAACCAAGTGACCTTAATGGAAGCTTATGAATATTAGGATATTGCATTACGGGTGCTGGGTACGTATTCAGTGCTTCCTGATGTAATGCACCCAGAGACATATATAAGAAAATCCCAGGGCAGACTGCTGAACAGCTTCTAGGTATTCCCTATCTTGCCATACTCATTCTGCTGTAGTGGTAGAAACCCTTGAGCAGCCACACAGCAAACTGGATCAGAAAAATGGTAAGCAATTTTTGAGCGCCAGCAAAGCACAGGAGGCAGCACAGGAGTGGGAGCAAGGTGACTGCACAAGGCAGCAACCGCTCAGTTTTGCCAATATGGCCAATAAATAAGTAATCTTCATATATTGTTTTCAGGGCCAGTGAGCTCTAACATTGTCCCAAAAGAAGCAGCATCTGAATTGCGTTGGGCCTACAGAGACCCTTAGCCATGGTTGGACTGTTTGTGAAAATATGTCTAGACTACAAGAAAATGTAATGCTTTAAAATGTCCTAGTTGGCCCGTTTTAGCTGTAATACTGGCAACCCAAATTATGGATATGCCAAACCCAAATGACAGTCAGATAAAAAATCATGACATTACAAAAACATTAGATGCAACTTATTTTTCAATTGATACCTTAATTTGTACTTCTTTAAGTCACAGTTTAAAATACTTCCCACTAGAATCTTGTTTTTGCTGTTCTGTAGCATTTGTAGCAGAAGTATTAAGATCGGTCTGAAGAACGTATGAGCAGAAATGTCTATGGGTAAAAGCACCAGGAAAGGCAATAGAGCAAAGTTACGAAAAAAAACCCCAGAACATTTTGATAACCGTGGACATGACTGACAGCAATCAAACAGGTAAGCACCGAGGAATGTGGTGTTTGCATCAGGACCAGGAAGCCTGTGCCCTAGGAAATCTGCAGCACAGATTAGCAGAAGACCTGTGCTGTGACAGAAGGAGGATGGCAGCGAGGTTGCACCATGCTATACGTGCCGTTCCTCTTCCTGTTCTCCCAACAGGGAAGCTGACTGTAGCCATAAAGACACCCACCGCAGGGAAACCCAGGAAGCAGGCAGCAAACTAAGAATCACCCAGGCTGAGATAAGCAAGATTCGGAAGCGAAAGGACACACCATAATAATGTGCTTGACCCCCAAAGGATAGAGATGATCTACCCCAAAAATAAGGCATTGCAAATGCAAGAAGTCAAGCGATGTGATGAGAACTTGGTCAGTGATGTCCCTCGTCCTCCAGGTGCACACAACTGATCCTGGCCAGATCACTTCTTGGGCACACATCTCTCAAAGCTTAAGAGCGTGGGGGTTATGAGAGTGGGTATGAAATTGATAAGAGAACGAGTGTGGGAGGAATCAGTTTTGTTTAAAACAGATACCACCTTCCCTTTCCATAATTCTGACTGAGGGGGGATTTTTGCATTAATTTCCTTGTCGCTATGCGTTACAATTAAAGCTGAAATTCTCAGATAATCACTAGAACCTCGGAACTGAAACTTGCAGAAACCTGTGGAATATACAATAAAATCGCAAGAACTAGCAGGCAATACTGCAAATAAAACATTTTAACATGCTAGCACATAAAAAAGGGCAAGCCAAAAATGGAGAGCCCCACTGCTGTTCATTTTACCTAGTTAACAATTTTTTAAGTACAATTTGCTCTATGAGAGTGTTTTAAGAGTATTTTCTAGAAAAAACACTTTCTTCCCTGTTTTTACATGCCCTCCTGGTACTCCAGGAGAAGCTCCATCAACAGTGCAAGTTAGACTAGGTTTGGGGTCTGAATGTATTTTAATATTTGCATAGAGACAAACTGAGTTGAAGGGAGAGGGGAAGGAATATACAGTAATTGTGGCCTGCCTCTAAAAATGGAACAGATTTACCAGAGGGGACAGTACATACAACATCAAGAGACTTGTCAGTTTTAGTGCTTTGCCATCACCTGTCTGCGTGGGTTCTTGCTCTGCCACCATATCCACACAAATCTAGGGATCTTTGCCTAGGGAAGGCAACTCTTAACCTGATACAGAATTCAGGAGGTAATGTAGTTTTGTAGAAGTATTTGAGTCAAACATTAGGAAAGGCAAAAAAAGGAAAAATTGAAAGGATCGGGCATTCTTGTAGGAGACGATCTGAAGCTATTCTAGATGTGCAATTTCCTCCCAGAATGAAAGCGAATACTTATCTGAAAATAAATTGACTTTTATGCTGAAATGAATTGCTGTCACAGATTTGGAGGGGGGGGAGTGTCACATCAATACAGCTACAGCTTGGTAACCACTCTGCTTAACACTATACTCGGAATCCTCCCAGTACAAACTACCTCTGAAATTTGGTCTGTTGTTTCTGTGCAAGTACACTTGATTCAGTTATAGGTGTGATTCTTACCTAAATAGTTTATACCAGCACAGCCTGTAATACAGACGTATCTATACTGGTACAGAAGTTCCTGTGGTGCTGCTACAGCTATTCCCACATGGGAATACTCTGATACTGGACAGAGTACACCCGTACTGAAATCAAACTATTTCCACACTGTTTTCAAAAGAATTTGTTGCTGCAGTGCTGCAGAGTGCCTGCTTCTGGTTGCTCTTCAAGCACCAGTTGCTGTTTTCTGGGATTTATGACTGAAAGGATTAAAACCAAAGAAAACTAAAATAGATCTCCAAAGGATATTAATAGCTCCTTCAAGCTCTGTTGCATTCCAGATCTTATTATTACAGAAAAATATTCCTAAGGTAATAGATACAGCTTCCTTAATTTAAACATTTTTTCCAAAAAGTAAATTCTAACTCATTATACAAATATCCAGTATCCCAAACACAACCATCCATGCAAATGATAACTGGATGATCATTTGCCCCATTTGCACATATATTTAAAGGGCAGCTGAAAATTTGGGCCATTGTAAATGTATGTGCATGCCACGGTTTTGCAAACATAAGGCTAACGCCCTGGAAACACTAAAATGCCCAACGGCATCAGTTGGGAATTGAGGGCTCTCAGCATTTGGCAGAACAGAGGCCTTCTTACGTGTCGGTATAAACACATTCGCTCGCACACAGAGAGGTTTTGAATGAAATGCAGATGGTGGACAATAATTTTCTATTCATCTGGACGTTCTGTGAGATGACATTCCTGACTATAGTTTTAACATTATAAATTAAGATTTGGTAGTTCATTTAAACATAATTCATTTATTTTCTAAAGATTCTGGTTCTCAGCAAATGAAAGAAACACATTCCCACAAAGCCAGCAGACCAATCATTATATTAACACTCTCACATTTGCAGATAACCTTTAAGGAAGCTTTACCTATTTATATCACAGCCATGAAAACGACCAAGAAGCATATTAATTAAGAGTGATAATAAAAAATAAAGCCTTCAGTCATGTGTTCCATTCAATCACTTACACCCTGTATTTTTAAATTTGCAGTTTGCTGGGGAATTATTTTAAGGTCCTGGTGTCCCTTAGAATCTCTTCTCACGTCTTTAGATGTCTGCCTTTTCGCTCGTGCGGACTGAAATGTCTAGACATCCAAATTAAGGAGTGACCAATCACCGACAAACTGATCCCTCTGCGTACAAGGTCAGCACTACAGAGGCACACGTGCGCGGACACACACACACACGCACGCGCACACACATACTTGCAGCCACACTGTGCAGGAGACCTTTATTTGTGCACAAAAATATTGATGTTGCTAAGTGATACGCAGGCGGTCACTAGCCCTAAGTCTTTGTGTTTGTTTATTACTGTGTCTTCTTCCCCGAGTAAACAATGCAACGGTGATGCAGAGATAGAAGAAGCCGTCTAAATTAAAACAGCTATGGGACCTAATTTATTATGTCTGTATGATATCAACCTATTACTTTTTTTCCTGATTTTGTTCCGTTAAGTCAGAAGGAAAAAATTTAGGAGGAACTTGAAAACACACATGTCCTGAACGGTCCCAATCATCTTAGTTTCCTTCAGTTAAATAATAAAAACAATTTATTTGCAAAGGTCCTGCTGCATCTTAACTTTGCTGGCACCAGATTTAAGGAAATTTTTTTGAAGTTAAAATAATGGTCCTGTATTAAATTCACATGTCTAGTCAATTGGAATAAGGGGCAACCTGAAAATAGTATCTCATGACACCACATAATAAGCGTGGATACACTTTTCTTATCTAAAAATTCAGTCCAGTTCCATTCAGTTCTAGAATTCAAGTTTCTATTTTAAAAAATCTTTTAAAAAATCCCCCCAAAACAAAAACACACCCTCCTCCCCCTTTTTTGAGTCATCACAATTTTAAAAACTGTATCTTTGGTGGTACTAGGAGTAGGTTTCTGGAAACACAAGTGTTCATGACAGGGGTCCCATTTGGAGTTTTCAAAATAAATTGGCTTTCTTGACTTCAGGGAAGGCAGAGTGTGGAGAAGCCGGGTTTCCATCATCACCTCCCTTGGCTAACCTTCAAGGCTTCTGGGGTGCCCTCTAAGTGCCGCAGACCCCCAAGCTTGTGAGTCCTCCTGCTCCGACACAGCCCCCCCCCCAGGTGAGGTGCCCAGGTAAGATCCCGGGGAGCCCTGCAAACACAGGTCCCCAGAGGTCACCGCCCTGTCTGCAAGCTGGGAGGAAATCAGCCCCGTCTCCTCCTGGAAGCTTCCAGATTTCCAGAAATTTTTACAGTCAACACGGCAGACCATTAGATTGCAAATACTTTTTTCAACAGAAAAATATTTCATAGAGCTTTGCCATGTCGTAACAGAGACGTCACTGGAGTGAGGCCATTCTCCCCCTCACCTACATGTACCACTACTGACACCTGGAACTACTACTTACACAGAACGTATTATTAGGAAAATAGTGAGTGTATTTAGACTTTATTTCATTTTATTTTAGCAGCAAGATACAAAGATGACTACCAATGGCAACTGGCTGTGGCAAGCACAGCTTGAGGAACATTTCAGTATCTGAACAGTAAAGCTTGCACAGCAATACAAAGATGAAAAAGTACTGGGAACTAATGTAAAACAGTAATTCAGGTAACTTGCTTTTGTTTTCGTTCTAGGTTATTACAAGTCCTGTAATAAATCACAAGACAGGTGTAAACTTCTGGTTTTAATTGTCATGTACATACAAGCCCCTCCCAGACTCTGTTTCTCTCTCTCCCACTGAAACAGCAGCGCATTTACAAAAGCAATATTCTGCTGAATGACTACATTTTGGAAGTCGTCACACATAACCATACCCAAAGCAGTGGCTGCTCCAAACCGTCTTCCATTGAGTCAGCCGAATCAGACACAGCAGCAATTGGTCCAGCAGAAAACTGAAGGGACAGGACAGCTCGGTCCCTTCCTCCCTCCATCAGTAATTTGCTGGATGAGTCACTGGCCCTCTCTGTCTCTGTCCATCTGTACAATGTTAATAGTAACGATATCTTCCAAGCAAAAAGCGCTGCTTTAAATTCCAGAGATCGAAGACCAGAATTATTCCCGTTCCGGACAAAAGCAATACTTTGCCTTATTCTCAAGCTGCTTGCACAGCCAGCACTGGGAGCAGACCACTCCTGCAGTAATCATGAGGTAAACGTATTAACCCTTATGCACCACATCAATACTTTCCATTAAAGCATTATTTCTGCAGATGTACTCTGGAGAAATACTTTAGTTGTGGGGTGGGGAAAGAAGAGGGAAATGAGGACAGAAATAGAACGTGTTTTCCTCAGAAAAGCTGTATGTTAACTAAAAATATTCTTTTCCAACAGACTTCTATTCGTAGGAAGAATGAGACGCTGCAGACAGCAGGCCTTAACAGTAATTGCACTACTTTGAAGGACCTGACTTGCCTTTAACTACAACGTGACCTCTCAGGCAATCAACACACCCTGTGAAGAGCACATAACTTAATCACACGTGAACTTACTTATTTTACTTCTTCTTCCTCTTTTCTTAAAAAGCATTTTACATCTCACTAAAATCCTAATTGTCCTACTGAAAGTTCATGCTTCTGATTTTGCCTGTCTAGAGGAGAAAACTTATTCACAAATAAACCTTGCAGGATGGAAAAATGACGAGGAAGAAAATATCAAGTCAGACAAGTACGACTGGTAACTCAGATGTAAAGAATTCAAATATTTCAAAAGATGTCTTGATAGATATATTCCCACCTCATTCCAAGCAAATAAGATTAGTACGTATTACTGAAAAATTTATGCCTCAGTAGCAGGCCCTAATTATATTTCACACTGATCTGAAGATTCCTGTAATACACACACATCTTTAATGTGGAATTTTATACCCTATTTATAGCATATAGGCTCTTTTTGATATTATTACTTTCCTATGAAAGTTCCTTTGAAGTCAGGTAATTACCTTAAGTGAAATATTTAGCCTGTTGTGAGAATAGAACTATGAGATTTGTGTAGAACAAATAAGTCATCATACAGTCCAGTATAAAGGTTTCCGAGCCACAAGTGGGGATGGAAACATTCATTACGAAGACAAAACCAAGAATGCATTTTAAAAGTCATTTAAAGTGATAGCTGATAAATCTGTATAGTACTAGATCTTGCTTCATGCATTCCCCTAAAAACTATTTGACCTAAGCACTAAAGAGGGTAAAATTATTTCATTAATAGTTAACTATCCTTAGTAAAGCCACAGCTTTCGGTTACCACAGACCTTGCCAGAGTCAGGCTATAGATGTGAAGAGGTCAGGAGGAGTTACTAAAATGGCTAATAATGATCTGCAGTAACTTCTCCCCAACCAGAAAGGTCACATCATTAAAGACTTGTAAATCTCGATTCTTCCCATGCTAGAAGAAAGTGTGTCCCTTTCTCCGCAAATGAATCTCTTTAGCGGGATAAATGACCTATGGCTACCCTGTATCAATATACAAAGTTATGTCATTTTTATATTGCATTCTGATCTAGGACTGAACCATGACCATTTTGTGTCTGACGGTAGCATTTTCAAGAAAAGTCACTTGTAATGAGAAGTCACCAGCAGGTCCCCTCTTCACCTCCTCAGACACAGTTCCTTGAAGCTACCTAAAAGTACAGGATCCACATGGATCCACAATTTGTCACGCAAATGTTATCCCTCATACGCAATGCATAATAAAACATGTGAAACCAAAACTTCAGGATGTAACAGAGCCATACATACATACGCGCGCACACACAAAAGGCGAGTCAGCCAATGCAGGACCGCAAAACCAATTTATTATCATTTTTCACAGATGGAACAAATTCACCTAGTTTACTGCATCCAGACAGGTTTCCCCAACTGCATGCACTTCAATAATCTGAGAATTGAAACTGCTGTTTTTATTATGTTTTTTGCCTAAGCAAAAGTCTAGCTTCTTAAGAATGCTTAATAAAACCAACACACATTAAAAACAGTCAGCAGGGAGTGTTGCAATTAGATGCTTGCACAGTGCTTCCCTCTGTGCCTACATGCAAACATTTTTCATCTTATCCAGTCTTTCAGAAACTTCATCATGTTGCTGCAGTAAGCGAGACCTCCTCCCTTTTTCTTGATGTGAGATGTTAGGCCATCAAGTGCATATCACCATTACTTTACAGAATAAACCAAAACTACTTGTAAATTGCCTAAAAATCTAAATTTCCCCCCCTCCCTCCCCATGTGGGACCTAATTACAGCTTAACTGAAGACACTGATACTGCAGTTTCATCCCCCCAAAATTAGGGGTGGAGGAGAGACTGGGCTTAGAAAGGCAGATGAGATATGGATCAATAAGGAGGTAAAAAGCTGGAAGAACCACATCTAAGATGACTGAAGTATCTACATCGATTATAATGAAACATTTTCCTTCACAGAATATAGAAATGCTGTTGAATATGTTCTTTTCTGGAGAGAAAAAATGTTTGGACTAATAAGGGCAATCACAGGGAAGACAGGCTTACAATTCATCTCTGTCGAGTTAGTCAGATGCAAAATTCACTCTGATTGCTGAGGGATTTTCTATATAAAGCCAAAGTCTACAGAGTCTACAGAGTGCTGCATGCTCTCAGCGTAATTCCTTCCATCTGAGTGAACAATACTCAGCGGTTTATAGGAGGCACTCCTCCATCTTGTAAAACTGGCTGCACATAACTTTGTAACAATGTCTGCAATTCTCTTGCTTCATATTCTTCCTTCCCAGAGTAACCTACTGAAGGGAATACAGCATAAACATGGAAGAAACCAAACCGGCAGGAGGAAACTTTAGGAGGAAAATAGGAGGAATAGGAGGAAGGCTCTGAATTACAGGCTCACAGAAGGGTTGAGGTAGGAAGGCACCTCTGGAGGTCATCTTGTCCAACCCCCCTGCTCAAGCAGGTCCACCCAGAGCCGGTTGCTCAGGACCGTGTCTGGCTCCTTCCAGCCTTGCTCTGGCGAGTGAGAGGCTCTGTTCGAGGGGAGTAACTGCGTCTGTCTCACCTCACCCCAGGGACGCTACAGGATATAGCTCTTTTCTAAACTACTTCCACAGCCTGTCTTTTACGAAACGTTCAACCTTTCTGTAAAGGCTTCCAGTCTGGTGGCATTTGACATCAGCTTTTCTGATGCCACAGTCTGATAAAGGAGGCTTCCATTTTGTTAGGGCTTTGTTCCCACTGCCGTATCCTAGCCTGCAAGCATAGCAAAACGTCTCTACGAGAAGTGAATATGCAAACAAACAAAAAAATGTTGCAAAAATATTCAGCATGAAGGAAAGCCACACCCATCATCTAGGTCTGTCCAAGTCTGTCTTTTTGCCGTATTTATATCCTAACGTTCCAGGTTTGTTGGTTTATTAATTGCAAATTTGTCTGTGCGAGTCTCTTGCACATTTGTTATGGTCTTTATAAAGATATTCCTTGCAAATGCCTTGAGGTCACACTTAAAACCATGGTGTGAACTATGCCAGACATCGAGTTTGTGAAAGAGCTTCTTCCAGGACCATGCGTGATGTCTGCCTCTCTCCGCAGAGCAATTCAGAAATGAGGTGCAACTGCAGCAGGCCTCTCCCCGCCGCTTAGCAGCCTCCACATCTCCTTTTGGTCATGGCCAATTCCCACAAGATGGCATGGCACAATTTAATCTGAGCTTAATCTGAGATTTTAAATGATGACTCCTTTACTGACGCAAAAGTCTGCCAGCGCACTGCCTCGCTACACATCTCTCACGATCCACTTCTCTCACGGAGTGTCTTTCCAATTTTCCCTGAATCAAAAACACTGCCCGTCTCTCCCCACTGACAGCAGAGCACTGTTTCTTTACAGCTCTTCTGCAACACAAAGTCGCAATAACCTGAAAATAAAGGTAGTTTTAGGTTGTGCGATCTACCTGCAACACCACTGAGGCAGCAAAACATCAAAATGGGAAGGAGTGAAAATAAAAGAAAAATAAGACATAAATGAAGAGTGTGGTTTGGTTTAAGATTTTTCAGCTCTGATGGTTGTCAGTGCTACTAGTGTTTTGGTTTAAATCCGTCTTAAACCACACTTTGCCTAAATCTTTAGAAAAAAATTTAAACTGAAATGGAAAATTAACACTGGTTCAATCAGTACAACCCCTCAATTACACAAAATCTCCATTATCAAGTTGGAAAAAGAAGAAAGAAATTACATTTTTGGTAGCCATGCGTGAAGTCGGAGAGAAAAACAACCTTTTGCTAAAAGCTGAGTAAAGGCTTCCCCTTCTTTTCACTATCCTTATGGTTTCTACCACTTTGTCTGCCCGAGCTGATATTTCAGCTCCCTACCCGGGAGCATTCTGCGCAGAAGCTCCCGTGCTGGTGGATGTGTCCCTGCCTGTCCATGGCCAGGGAGAAAACAGTTAAGTTGAGCAGCAAAGCGACAAGAGAGGCAGCAGCCTCTGGGAACAACAATTTCTACAGACTAGAGGCTGAAATTTCAGAGGGAAATAATCCCAACCACCATAGCCAGGTCAGAGAGAGGGGCCCCAGTGGCACTGACTTGAGTTTTAAGGCAAAACGTTACTGTAGACGTGCATGGACCTGACTTTACCATCCTCTAAAGGGCCATAATAATGACAGCCACATACCTGCAAGAGGTAATAAAGCAAAGCAGGAATTTTGCCTGCACAAAATGTAAACATCAAAACAGATGGCGCAGTTATGTTAATCAGTTAATGTTTGCAGAGTGCTTTGAAGATGCAAAGCACTATAAAGGTACTAAATACTTACAGTCTTGTCTAGACATCATCAAGCTCATTTTTAGATTGCAACCTTTTCAGGCCAAACAGTGCCTCTCTGTGTATGTTTGCACTGCGCCTTCTGTAACGGGCTCCAACCTCAGGATGTATTCGTAAGGGAGGAATAACAGAGGAGCAGCTCCTGGAGGTGAAAAGCACAAGCCAACAGCTCCTGCTAAAGCAGCATGAAGTAGCACAGTAGAGAATCGGGCTATGTATCATCAGGGAATCAGACAGAAGTCAAAATGTGCTATACCAGAATCAAAATAAACACATCACTTTTGTGCAGCGCAATGCGTAAAATACACATTCAAATTCAAAGACTATTTTCTGGATGTTTCACCAGAGAAACAGGTAAAGATTGAAGCTGTCACAACAGATAACCCTTTATGAAACAGTTTGCCGTAACAGTGTTTACTGCACTAACAAGCCAGGATGAGAAAAAACATCTTTTACAGTATAAACTATGTAGGTAGACTTAACAGAGCTGTGAGAAGTGCAGTGGCAATCATCATCATGCATAGTCCAAGTATGGAATTTAACAAAGCAAGTTATGAACAATAAGATCACAGATTTTGTTGAGGTTTGGGAAAAATCCATCTAAACCATTTCAAAACTCGCACTTTTTATTTGCCCTAAGGAATGTGGCATGCAAATAAAATTAAACTCCAGAGACTTACTCTGCAGTAAGTGAGCCTTCTATGTCAGACTGTCTTGCAACCTAAACAAACCTTACTATTCTTATGTTAAGAAACCACAGATTTCAGAAACCTTTTCCATTTACGGTTCCCAGTCAGCTCAAACTGTAAATGGGGAAAGAAGCCTGGTGTTACACAAAAGGTGTAGACAGCTGAAACACATAATCCTTATTCATACCCTAAAAATAGACCCAAACTGACCACCCACTGCATAACCAGTGCTACCGAGCATGGAACTGGGAGTTAGAGATTTCAGCTCAGCCCGCTAGCTCCCAGCTAGGAGCATCACGGAGTTGGCGTGTGGAGGCCTGAGGGTGCAACAGCTTCCCATCCCTCTGAAATGGTGCCTCCGACCCACTCCGAAGCAGCACCGACCAGGCCCACGGGGGAATGGCATCCCTTTCCCTTACCTTGAACAGCAGCTCAGCTTTGGTCAGGGGGCTTGTAGTCAGGATAGAAAAGACTGAGGGAAGAACAGGGTGTTTGTGTTTAGAAAATTGATCCCTTTCACCCTAAAAATAAAACACCATTTTTTTTCAGATCACAAATGCACATTCCGAAATGTGGGGGGAAAGATGGTTTTATGGGCGGCAAACAGGAGGAGCTGGAAG